>NW_027167912.1:50000-93873 GCF_040954835.1 Lepisosteus oculatus | reverse complement strand
AAAGGAGGACAAAAGAAATTCCCTGAGTTCGATTTTTTGCAGCACAGAGAGGAGCACTGTTGTGAGGCCGGTTAGCTCAGTTGGTTCGAGCGTGGTGCTAATAACGCCAAGGTCACGGGTTCGAGCCCCATACTGGCCAGGTCCTTTTCTCCTCTCTTACCAAAGCTGTTAGGTTCCTTTCCGTGGTGAGAGGGGTTGTCATGCAACGCTGCCACATAGTGCCAACAGACAAGAGTGTTGCGGGAGAAGAGAAAAGTGTTTGAAGATTTAAGAGTGTCTTAGGTGGAGCCAAAATCAAGTGTCACAAATACAAGTGGGAGGATTTCCAATGTTTAATATGGTAAAAATAAGCATAAGTTATCTGCCGGTCCAGCACAGTCTGCCATGCTTTTGTCATATACTGTAAAATGGTGTCGAACTGGGTGTCGAACTGGAGCCTCACCATTTGCATATGTGAGGCTCCAGTTATACATCGAGTGTTGTTAAATAAAGCACTGACTTTATTTAACAACCACACCAAAACCTAACACAGGAGCTACACACACACATGAGGAGACTGACGAAAACGTACACACATTTAGGGTGGTAATTACCTAACAACACACTCTACTTTTACAGGACTACACAGGGCACTAGAATTACTAGGACATTATTTACACAGGTAGGGTCAGCCGCTGGTCATCGTGCTGACCCTCAGACTCTTCCCGGCTACCACTCCCAGCATGCCCAGCGGTACTACGAGCGCCTAGGGGCGCTTCCTCCTCACCACCAGGCGAGGGCGTTACAATATTTACTATATTTATTATACACGTGTAAATTAATTACTGCGAAAATAATTTACTTCGTACACTGTGCAGAGTGCCGTATACTCCTAGTGTTAGATGTGTTTTCGACGTTATATATGCATTTATTAATGTCGTCGATTTTACGGTTGCAATTCGACGTTGATTATACGTCGAGGCGACGTATATATACGTATAGCCGTATTTTCGCCGTGAATATACGTATATTCGACGAATCAATGCCCACAGCTTGGCATACAAGGGTTTTGCGGAGGGGTCTTGCCACCTGCCTGAAAAAAAACAGTAAAATGTTTGAGTGCCTATAGAGTTTCTATTTTTATTTTCTTGACAAAAGTTGATACCATTTCCTGGACACCCCGTCCCCCATCAGTGTGCGGTGCCCGAGGAAAAATCTGTAGGGGGGCTTCTGAAATTCTGAGGGGGGGTGATATTTCGGTTGAAACGGAGCTGTACGGTGCAGCTACCCAAATGAAATCTCGCAGCTATGCCATTGATTAGTGCTTCATGATAGAAGATAACGACTAGCAATCTGGTATTTGCGATGAAGTTCAGTTTCACATTTTTCGTCACTCTCACTGGAGAGTATTGCCTGGAGCGAAAAGTACCATAAGCGTTCATTTTTGCAGCTACATGGACGTTCTGAATCGTTAAGAAAAAATGTTGTAAAACCAACAGAAAGCACAGACTGCTATAACTAGTCCTAGTTATATAACGATTTTAAGTATAATGATAAACTACTGCAAGGAATCGGTCCACCTGAGCAAACAGGATCGTAATGTTGACACTCAATAACGACACTGATATGTGCAGTTCCTGGACGGATAGCCCTCCTGCCCATCAAACAGACTGAGTGACTGTTCGTGTCATTTAGTGTTGTCTGACCATTGACAAAGTACAACTATTTTTTTAGGGCGCAAATTAAGTTATTTAATAACGTGGATTAAATAACTGGATGGCGTGGATTTTTGTCTTAAAGGAAACAGAAGTAGGAGATATATATATGTATGTATGTTTTTGGTGTTTTCCTTGTTTGTGAAATACATATACACACGCACGACACTAACATAAACACACCTCATAATAAAAGAGCAAAGCATTAAGTAGCAGGATTTAAAGGACGTTGAGACCCGAGAATCGCCCTGATTGAGCTCAGTGTGTAAGTCCACCCTGGAGCAAAAGCAGCGATGCTGGCATTCTGGGCATGGTGAATTACTGATCAAGAAAGGGGGTTTTCGAGGTCTCGTTCCTTACCTGTGAACAGTGTGGTGTAAGTCCTCTCTAAAGTCTCTGAGAGGCATTTAGATCTGGAGGTAACAGACGCCCTTGGCTGAATGAGTGCAGGAATGCACAGGTTTTTCAAGTGAAAGCATCCCCTTACTGTATGAGCTGTTACCTCACACACGACAAAAGTAAAAGAGACCGAACATGTGTACTAACTGATGGTTTGAGAAAGTGGTGGAAGGGTCCGTTTATATATCGGAAAAGTGTAAGTTGAAGGAAAAGAAGGAGAAAAATATGGGAAAAGCTGAGTTTGTCAGAGGGAGTCTGGGGCGAAGACGCCTGTAAAATAAGCATATGCGTATTGATTGGCAAAAGCACAAGCATGTAGCTCCCACCCTGGTGCACGGCCGGCACCAGTGGTGGCAGATACATGAGAAAAAAAAGAAATTGGGATGTGACTTCTTAAGTGTGTTTACGGGGAAAACAAAAACCCGGAAGAAAAGATACTTTACTCGCTACGAAAGAGTATAAACAAAAGCGAAAAGAGGCAGTGCAGGAGAATCAGAAACTAAAAGAAGAATTAGTTCCTGGTCGCACTGCACTAGTTAATGTGTTATATCCTGCTCTCCCATAGGGGAACAGACAGGCAGGAAATGAAAATAATTGGGATCAATTCCCACAGTGACCATATGGAGACGGGGGGTCTGGGTGGGATGACACCTGGTACGAGTGTGATAGAGACAGAACAGGAACTCCCTTCTTAAACAGAGGGTGCCTGCAGACCTGTACTCTCACCCTAAGTGGGAGAGGGCCTGATGTAGCGGGGGCTGGCGCTGTTGATGACAGCGTCACTCTAAGTGTCTCGCACCCCATCGAGGGGGTCCGTACTCGCACCTACCTTCCCTGATTCCCCCATACGATCAAATCCAAAACCGGAAGATATTGACTGGTGGGCTAAAGTACCGCACCCAAAATTAGGAATGCAGCGAACCTGGAGTGCACTTCAGGAATTAAAAGGATTCATGTAGAAGTAAAACAAGAATACAGCACATTGTAGTACGAAGAGAAAAATATATTCTCGATGTGTATGTGTGTTTTATGAATTTGTGTGTAACTGTGAGTTTTTGTATACTAAATGACGGTGTGAGTGTGTTTAGCCAGCGGGACTGGCTAGAGACGTAACTAAAGAGACTTGATGAAAATCAACTTAAGGAGATTGGAAAATATAAGAGCGTCTGAAACGTATAAGTACAGTACAGGTGGACGTAAAAGTAGTTAGATAAACAGTGTTTGTATTTTTATACAATTAGTTGCAATAGTGAAAACAATTTGGGTTTATTCGAATGTCTCAGACATGCTGAAACGCTGTAGGTTTAGAATCGAGACTGGGGAGAATAACGTCTTGTGAGAAGATCTGTTTACCTAACGATTAGATCCTGTAAATCCCTTGTAGCCTACCTAAGTCTGTCCCAGTCCAGTGGATTAAAATGTACTGTTAATGGAGTGTTGGTTTCTCTGTTAGGGGATACTGGAGCACTACTGTCATGCTTGTTTCACTCCTCTGTTCAACAGTGTGCTATAGAGTAATGTATATGGGGAGATGGCAGGAGGCCACAGGAGTATTGGGGCACCAAGTTTTACTTGCTGAGTACCAGATTTTAATGGGTGGTTTTATCCCAGATCTATTGGGTTGGAATATTATGCATTACAAAGAATGACTATCCAGAACAGGGTATCACGTGGCTTCAACTGACTGTGATCACTCAGTATGTTGATGGTATTCTGAGTGCTTCCCCTGACGAGGAAACCCACAAGTCTGAGTTGCTTCAGCTTTAGAGTGTCTAATATTAAGCAGTTATGATAAGGCCCTTTTGTGTCGAGCATTGTGTGATTTTAACAGGGCCAGGGTGCAATATTTTTACGGGGTGAGCACAACTTTTAACAGATCTGCTTAAGGGGGGAGTGCAGTACAAGGACAAGATTGCCTTGGTACCAGCAGCAAAAGCCGCCTGTAATAATTTGAAACAAGCTCTCTTACAGGTGCTGAGACTGGGGTTTCCTCAGATGGATCAACCATTCTTTGTATGTAAGTGTGGACAAAGGGTTCTGGGCAGCTGTGCTGACGCAGGAGCATGGAGGTAGGCACTATTATACCATTCGATACTGTAGCCAAAGGGTGGGGGACGGTGAAAATTGAAGAAAATGTAATACTGTTTACTGATGGGTCCTCTCTGATGCATGAGGGAGAACAGAGAACAGGCTGAGCCGTTACAACAGAATTCGAGGTGCTAACAATCGGAAAATGCCCCTCCACTGCCTCAGCACAGCAAGCCAGTTAAGAGCACTGATGGAAGATTGTAAAAAGAAAGATGTTAAAAGGTTACTGTATATGTATATAATGTATGTATTTGTTGCATGTAGGCCACAATTCTGGATGGCTATGGAGAAATAAGATTCTCTCACAACGGCAGGGACTCCAGTTAAGAATACTGGGCTTGTCTCTGAACTGATTTGTAGTTTTACAGCTGCCGACAGAAGCAGCTTGAGTAAGGTGTCAATAACACAATAAATAAAGAATTCCAGTAACTCAAGGTAACAACCATGCAGATGCAGATGCCAGACGAGCGGCACTGGGAGGGCGGGAGTCTGAGACCCCTGTGAAACCTCTACTGGGGAAAAGGGAGAATTCAGGTTGAGGCCTTTAATAGATGTTTAATAGTGGTTAGAACAAATGTGTAAAGAATGTGGGGTTGTATGATGATGTGATGTGGGCTGGCACATACCCAAGTGTATGATAAAGATGATCCCGTGGTACGGACTGCCCTGCCCCTTGGATACTGATCTAGGGGCAGACTACACTGGGAAGGTGTGCCAGGCTGTAATTGCCTCACTAGGGGTAAGTTGGAAGTCACATTGCCCCCATCACCCACAGTCTGAAAGACCAACTAAGGAAATATCAACTGAAGGGACACCGTGGGTAGATGCTCTACCTGCAGTCCTGTGCGGTTTGCGGGCTGGAGCAAATGGAACTGTGAGACTGAGCCCATTTGAGATCATCACGGGCAGCCAAAGAAACTCCCTGGAGGCCAAGTTTGGCTAACGCACTGATGAATTAACTAACTCTCTATTAAAGTATTGTAGGTTTGTTAACTGAAGCGGTGCACAGGGCTTGTGAACAGGTGCCGGACGCTTGGGGACCTCCAGCAGAGGGGAGACACGACCGGATACCTGGCGAGTGGGTGTAGGTGAAGAAGAGATACCCTGCCAGACGTTGCAATCCTGCTGGGAGGGACCATATCAAGTGCCACTAACTACTGATTGTGCCATCTGAGTGACAGGATGAGATCGCTGGATCCGCGCATCGCACTTTCACCGACCCACGGCACCAGAGACTGAGTGAACAGAAAGAAGGATGTTGTTACCGTTTCTGTGTCTGATGCTTCCTAAGACCAACAGTGTGCTTGTTAGGCCTGAGGAGCATTACTGGGGATATGGTATCAATACATTCCAGATGTTGGCATATCTATTCAGCCAAAAAATTATAATCGGAGTTGGGTCAATATTGCTGTTCCAAGATCCTGACGATAGATCTCCACATGGCTGAGGTCTGCGTTTGGGTCCTGGGGTAGGACTTTATGTATTTGTAGGATTAGGATTGTTTTATGTGTAAAATTGTAACTATCACTTGTACAAAAACATCAATAACACCTTGTTGTAACCGTGGAACGCACAATCTCATGGTAATGCATGCCTGTACATCTAAAAAGGAAAGATCTGCCCTGACATTGTATTTGTAAAAATAGACAGTCCTGATGTATGCCATATTTTATAAGGGGGGAATGAAGTAAGAGACAAGATGTTAAAAGGGTTAATAACTTAAGTCAGTTCTGCCTGAATATTAGACTTCTAAGCAACAGGGGTTTATGGCAGGAAAGGGGGTTAACTGATAAGGATTCCAGATGCGAGCAAGGAACCCCCTGGGGGTATAATCTTAAACTGACCATTTAGCAAGGGCCTCTTAACTGGCCAAATACCATGACCCCCCCCCCCCCCTTACAATAACATCGAATGACGTCTGAAGCAGCAAGCAAGGACTATATAACCTAAAAGTTTGTACCGGCACATCGAACAATACTTCGGTTTTGTTGTTTCTTGCGGGAAACAAGACTTTGGCTTTATTGTTCCTTGCATGCAATAAACTCATCTGTTTTACTTCATCTCGGGATCAAGAACCTTATTCCTTCTGTTACAACAGGGCTTTCTCACGCAGTTTCATGGTTCTTGTAAAAGCTCTTTACACGCTTGTAAAAGCTTTTACACACGTTAACCACGGCCGGTGAGTTCAAGGTTGGTCAAAGCTGAAAGCTCAAAGCTGAAATAAATGTATAAAATTTGGCTTGCATCATAGCAGTTGAGCAATAAAGTCTGTCCTAATTAAAGAGTACCCAAAGTTTGAAAGTACAACATAGAATAAGAATAAGAGAAATGGCAAAACGATTTTGTGTCATCTTCCCCATTCACACTATTTTATGTGCCATTTTTTTGCTTATTCACATACTATTTTAATCAAAATAATATTAAGAAAGATCTGTATGTATTCAGATAGTATTATTATTGTTCATACTTACTCGTCAAAAGAGGATTGCTGAGATATTTGCGGATATACTTCTACGTTTGAAAAACGTGTCCAAAATGGTGACCAACGAATACTAGCAATGCATTGTGGTATATAACCGGAAAATATGCTGGGTTCGATATTTTCTCAACGTATGCGTTTATTAATGTTGTCGATATTATGGTTGAAATTTAACATTGATAATACATCGCGGCTATGTGCCCCCTGCTATGAGCTGATGTGCAATTTTAACGCATGCAGTTAGTAAGGATCGGTCACTGTTGTATGGTATTATATATAATGACATTATGGAATAGGATGGGGACAGGCCTGGCATCACGGGGGGAGGGGGGAATGTCGCCCCTTCAGTTTTGGGCAAAAAGTTTTACTTAACTTAATTTGCGCCCTAAAAAAATAGTTGTACTTTGTCAATGGTCAGACAACACTAAATGACACGAACAGTCACTCAGTCTGTTTGATGGGCAGGAGGGCTATCCGTCCAGGAACTGCACATATTATTGAGTGTCAACATTACGATCCTGTTTGCTCAGGTGGACCGATTCCTTGCAGTAGTTTATCATTATACTTAAAATCGTTATATAACTAGGACTAGTTATAGCAGTCTGTGCTTTCTGTTGGTTTTACAACATTTTTTTCTTAACGATTCAGAACGTCCATGTAGCTGCAAAAATGAACGCTTATGGTACTTTTCGCTCCAGGCAATACTCTCCAGTGAGAGTGACGAAAAATGTGAAACTGAACTTCATCGCAAATACCAGATTGCTAGTCGTTATCTTCTATCATGAAGCACTAATCAATGGCATAGCTGCGAGATTTCATTTGGGTAGCTGCACCGTACAGCTCCGTTTCAACCGAAATATCACTCCCCCCTCAGAATTTCAGACGCCCCCCTACAGATTTTTCCTCGGGCACCGCACACTGATGGGGGACGGGGTGTCCAGGAAATGGTATCAACTTTTGTCAAGAAAATAAAAATAGAAACTCTATAGGCACTCAAACATTTTACTGTTTTTTTTCAGGCAGGTGGCAAGACCCCCTCAGCAAAACCCTTGTATGCCAAGCTGTGGGCATTGATTCGTCGAATATACGTATATTTACGGCGAAATTACGGCTATACGTATATATACGTCGCCTCGACGTATAATCAACGTCGAATTGCAACCGTAAAATCGACGACATGAATAAACGCATATATAACGTCGAAAACACATCTAACACAGTGCCTGAGGCTTTTTACTGTATGTATCGTGTGCCGCAACTAGGAGTATACGGCACTCTGCACAGTGTACGAAGTAAATTATATTCGCAGTAATTAATTTATTATATTTACTATATTTATTATACACATGTAAATTAATTGCTGCGAAAATAATTTACTTCGTACACTGTGCAGAGTGCCGTATACTCCTAGTTGCGGCACACACGATACATACAGTAAAAAGCCTCAGGCACTGTGTTAGATGTGTTTTCGACGTTATATATGCGTTTGTTAATGTCGTCAATTTTACGGTTGCAATTCGACGTTGATTATACGTCGAGGCGACGTATATATACGTATAGCCGTAATTTCGCCGTAAATATACGTATATTCGACGAATCAATGCCCACTGGGAACAAGCTCGCTTCTTTCTACCATGATGTCACCATGACCAAATCTGTCTTTAAACACCTTGCTCAGTCTCTAACGAGACTGTCAAAAATAGCTTTCGCTGATTGTATTGCAAACCGGCGGAAGCGGGGTATTGGGAAAAGTTTTCAACTAGCAATAATCCCGCCTCGGCTAAACCTCACAGGCTACGATACTGCCACTGCGCAAAGCTGACGGTTGCCAGGCAACCACGGGGATCCTATGGAAATCGTTATCAATCGTCTCATGGCATGTCGTTGCTGTAACGCTTCATATTTGTCGTCTTCTTCTAGCTTGAGGTTTTGAAGAATTTCATGACAGACAAGGGCTCCGTTGGGAACAAAGAAACCCGTTGATTCTTTTCAGCAGCAGAAATACAACCCTTTAAATACAAGATGACAGAACAATGACGAAGGGCATGCCGGGAGGAACTCATGCACTACAGAGGAAAGGGGGTGGGCACGTACAGTTCACATTCAAGCCACAAGTACTCTTCTCGGATGTTGCACAAACAAATCCTAACGTCTTGAAAGCATTGCGGCATGTTTGTGTCCCACTTCCCGTGGCTGCAGGATGACTGACACGAACGGACAAACACAATCTGTGGCGTTTAGCGTGACATAGTCTTGCAGGCATCGTGCTGTCTCACTGCAATACTATACCGCTGGAGGAAACAGTCCATCTGGCCATGAAACTCATTTGAACGTCTAGCTACAGCAACTAACAATATCATGATTTATTCAGGATGTGTGGAATCAGCACGTCCCGGAGACAGCTTCCGAAATCGTGAGCATTCTCTGGTGGTAGGGGCGTTCAAGATGGCGCTCAGGTGGGAGGTAAAGTTTAGTGGTTGAGGATTTTTTTTGAGTTTTTCATGACCTGAATGTTAATTTTTGCTTTTTTTGACTACAGAAAAATAAGGACTTAACACTACTTGTTTAAACTTCAGTTATAATTGAAAGAAAAAAAAACGATTTTTTTTAGGTTTAAGAATTTCGATATGAGTAACACTGGGAAAAGAAAAGAGAGTGCTGGGTCTTCGAAGGAGAACTCTAAGATACCTCACTCGTATATGTATAGCACTACAAGAAAATTGATGGCAACTAAAGGGAAAAGTGAAGCAGCTGGAGGGGACGTGGAAAGAGTGCTGGAGATGCGCTCGTACGCGAGCGCTCGCAGCCCAAGTGAGACTCAGCTGCCAGAGGAAGAGCCGGAGTCCCTGCCCAGCACACCTGTGAAAACCCCAGCAGCCAAGAGAGGAAGGGGCGACCTGACGCTGGAGGAGCTCCAGACCAACATCTTCAACATGATGGCACAGAGCATGGGTGAGCTGAAGGAAATGACTTGATCTAATACAGTCGCAATCGAAAGTCTTAAAAAGTCCATGGACTGTGTGTTTAAAGAGGTTGAAGACTTAAAGAGTGAAGTAAAAGTTCTTAAACAAGTAAATACCAAACAAGAAAAGCATATTAAAGAACTTGAATTGAAAGTGAACGATGTAGATAGATACCGTCGATGATGGAATTTAAAATTATTTGGAGTTAAAGAGGAACGTGATAAGAACCTTGTTGCAACAGTGAAGGGTATCTGTAAAAGGACCCTGCCGGACCAGGAGGACGTAATATCGGCCATTGACTTTGTTCACAAGCTCGGGAGAGCGAACATGTCTGGGCAAGTGCTCCCCAGATCGATTATAATACAGTTCACCAAGAGGACGGCGAGGGACATGCTGTGGCGAGCGGCGAGGGGGAATGAGTATTTGAATGGGAACAAACTGAGGTTTGCAGAGGACCTGTCTGCTGCGGACAGGAGTACCAGGAACCAGCTGTGGCCCCAGGTTGAAGCTGCCAGAAGAGAGGGGAGGAGAGCCTACTTTGTGGGAGCGAGGGCCTTTGTGGACGGGAAGGAGATTTGCTCCCAGTGACTGCTCAGTTAATGATTATGTTTGGTTTTATTTGTTATACCAGTATATACTAGTGTTTCTTTAGTGTTAGTTTGGAATGGTGTAGTTAAGTGTTAAGGACTGTTATAGTTCTGGTTCTTTGAAAAACTCAATAGTTTAGACAGTCTTAGAGTTAGTTATTTGCTTTTGTGTATGTCTTTTTCATGAATGCCAGAGGTACTCGAAATGTTGTTAAAAGAAAAACTGTGTGCTGAGTTTTATTTTTTACAGGAAACGCATGCATGTTGAAACTAAAGTTTATAAATAATTGAGAAATATTAAAGCAAGGAAAATATGATACGTGTAAAATATACAATTTGATCACATAATTACTTAATTACCTCTGGTAGTTAAATGCTTTTTTCTGCTGCGTTTTTTTTCTCTTGTACATGACTCTGATCCTCTTGTTGTATTTGTATTTGTAAATTCTATGTTTAATAAAAAAATTTTAAAAAAAAGCATTCTCTGGTGGTGTCCTGCAGACTTCCTGTGGGCATGCGTTGGTGGTATAGTGGTGAGCATAGCTGCCTTCCAAGCAGTTGACCCGGGTTCGATTCCCGGCTAACGCAGTGGTGAATGTTTTCAAATGCTATCATGAGCCTTGGATTGTGACTAGCAAAGCAAAGCCTTTTGAAAGAGCTAAAGCACTGAAAAACGGAATTGAGGGAGAATCTTACAGGGGATTCTGAGTGGTGTCTGCATACACGCAGTCCGATATGGGTGCTGAAAGCTTGAGCTACTCTCAATGTCATGCTGGCTTTCCCTGGAGTAAATCTGTTACATTGAAAGAATGCTTCTCGCAGGTTCAAAAAGGGACCCTTGTTAATTGGAGAAATCAATGATTTCAAATGAATTCTGTATGCGTTAAAAGACAGCTATACACAGAAAACATGCAGGACACTGCTCATGAGTGTGGAGTTCAACCGAAACAGTGTGTTTTTTCAAGCCATCTGACAAAGCCCGCCCACTGAAAACTGCAGCAGATCGTGTAAAAACGTTCAACTTTGTAACTACTGCACGCACAGGAAGCAGAATAAATTCCTCTTTTCAAACTGTCAAAGGTTTGCTTTACGAACGCCGCAGGACATCGCACAATCTCTTTTGAACAGGGACAAACGATTTCTTATGGGGCGCAGTAAGTACTGTTACTGTCACTGCTCGATACCGACGTTGGCCTACTATACCATGTTCAGCCACCGCTAGAAAATGTACGGCTCTAGCACCAGAGCAAGCAACAGGAGGGCCGACGTCAAACAGGCACATGTGTCGGACATGGAGAGCGACGAGAATGAGATTTGAACCCATGACTGCAGAGCACAATGTATTAGCAGTCCATCACCTTAACCACTCAGCCACCTTGTCGACGAAACTGGGCTGTCCTGACATGGGTTGGCGCGCTCCAGATGATCTTTTTCTTTTTTTTCCCTCGTACTCGAGGGTCATTTTCCTGTTCCACATGTGATTTCAACATTTTCCTTGGGAGATGTCAAGCCAGCAAGCCACTGCTGTGGTTCAGTGGCCAGTGTGGAGTTCAGTGGCCCTGTTGTACACAGAAAGCACATTGAGCTCCTTGGACATGAAAAGTTCCAGATAAGAGCCATTTGTCATCCTTTCTCTTGGTGTCGATGTTGCTATTGTATGTAAAGGTGGCAACTTGCTCAGCAAGCAGGCGGAGCACACACCGAATGCAGATGTGTCTGAGTGGTGTGTCCAAGTGGCTGCAAAAGGACAGCACTCCTGGGGCGCCGTGGCTTAGTTGGTTAAAGCGCCTGCCTAGTAAACAGAAGATCCTGGGTTCGAATCCCAGCGGTGCCTTCTTTGTTGTGTCTTCTCGAACAGAACTGGTCCTTACAGACAACCGCCTACGGCTAGACTTAATTAAATGCAAGTATTCATTTCCTGTCTTTAACGCGACTTGTTTTTCTTAAAATGGATGCAACTTGCAAAACATGAAATACAAGCCTTGCTAATCAGCGCTAGCGGCTGGCAAAAAAAAAAGAAGTCAGCAATGTTTTTTTCTTTAACCTTAACCCTGCTAATGGAGAAGAGTTAAACGACCAAGTCTATGCAGCTTAAACGATGCGCAAGTCGGGTTCTTAGCTGAAAGGGTGGTAAATCACACTCACCCCAGTCCTTAATCTTTTAAAGAGGATACAAAATTGAACCTAGTCGCCACATCACATACATCCTGTTCAATGATAAAAAGGTAACATCTATCCTCGCTCCAGAGTAAATCTCACGTTGAGGGCATCTTTTTTTTCACTTTACCGTGAGTCGGGCTCGGCTGCACAGAGGAGAGAGCAGACCAATGAGGTCACAGGGACAGGGGAGTCACACGCTGGCGGTTTGAATACGCGGAAGATCACTGAGGGATCCACAGTATGTGGACCCTCCGTTCGCCATCAGTCCGCACTCCGGACTCTGAATCCTGCCATCCGAGTTAAGATCTCAGAGGAACCTGAGGCGCAGTTCCTTCTTAAAACGTAATCTGGTGAGCATTTCTAGAATCGCACTTGTATAGATGCAGCCTTTAATGTGTTGCTAGGTTAAAATTGATGACTTCCTGTATTTCAGTAGGCAACTGCCCTCTTGATTTTGGATTTAATCTCTTTATTACAGGGGCGCTTTTATGAAGACAGAGTCATGTTCAGGTACTTTGTTTGATGGAGGAAGCTTATTTCGGACTCTGTGATCTGCTCACCTGGAAAGGTCTGCTGTACTACTACAAGAGAGAAGTAGAGTCTGGAAGAAGGGACAATTTTATGATGCTTTGGAAGATAATGTTTTTTTTTTCTTATACTGAAAATGAAAAGTAGTTGTTTCTATATGGACTCAGTCTTTGGAATTTGTATATTTATATATTTCAGTGAACCCTCAGCCATTCCTTCTGTATTGTAATTCAATTTCTCTTTTAAAATTCCTTCCCCACTTCTAGGACCTGCAGTTGCTGAACTCCACAATGGCTTCTATTGGAAAGTCTGTGACTGAGACCAAGTAAGTGTTCACTTTTTTATGAAACCATTATTTATTTTGGAGCAATGAGCAATTCTTATATAAATGCAATAAAATCATTATGCTCAAACTATGAGAGAGAATTTTAAGGATAATTTAAGAAATCAGTCTTAGCTTGTTTCTATACACAGATGGTATTATTTATTTTCAAAGGAAACCCGCGAGGATTCCCCTGGTGTGCAAGATGTGCCTGAATACTTTTGATCAGCTTCCTGCTCACTTCAAGAGAGCGTGTATGAAGCATGCCACGGCAGAAGAGATCGGGATGGCCTCTTAACAGACGAGGGAGGACATGATGAATCACCTGAAGAACGGGGTCATTGTGGATTACCACAGAATAGAGATCAAAGGACACTTTGTGGGCTTGAAATACAAAGAAAATCTTGTTCTATGGTACAAGATAAATACAAAACTTAAGCTTTTATTTTAATTAGATTTATTTATAAAGCATAAGCAATCATTTATTACATTAATATATGTGAAAATAACATTTTAGTATCATACATTTAGTATATTTAGTTCCTAATGCTGAAAGAAATGATCATAGAACATGACATCTAACCTTACCTGCGGTGTTTTTAATCCCTATTGCTCAATGCACGGTGAAAGCATTGCATACATATGTCTGACAATGAGGAATGGGCCCCTGAGACAGTCATTTGCCTGTTTCACAAATGATCGTATTTTACTAGAGATTCTGTTTGGGATTCAGATGTGCATTCTGACAGCAATCCCTTTCAATAAATGATACGTTCTGGATGAGGTCAAAGGTGTTGGAACACTGTATTTAGGATGTGTTTGCAGTGATTGTGTGTCTTCTGCTTCAACGCAGTGATATATAGACGTGCTCCTGTAATTTATTGGTACAAGCCCAGGGCAGTGAGCAGTCTGAGGATTTATTTCCAGACGGCATAGAGCAGTGAAGCAGTGAAGTAGTGCAACACACTGGATCATTATATTGTTAGAATCTATTCTACTTAAATTATTACATTATACACAATTTGAGTTCATTTTAAAAAGTAAAAGGTAATGAAAGGAATGCATTTTCGTAAGAAAGATAATACCGATATGCATGTGATAATCTTCCTTATATCATGTAGTGCGTCATTTGGACACTTTGTGGGATTGAAATACAAAGAAAACCATGTTATATGGTACAAGATAAATACAAAACTTAAGCTTTTATTTTAATTAGATTTGTTTATAAAGCATAAGCAATCATTTATTACATCGCTTCTTGAATTAAATCTTTTGACAAGAGGTAAGACTTCTATTTTACATTTAAACCCATGTTTAGCTGTATTTTTTAGATTTAACTGAACCAATTTCTGTGTGTGATAATGTCCTTGAATTCTGACAACATCACACTAAATTACATGATATAAAACAGCTAATGTTTCTAGAGATAAAGTTTCTGGGATGCTTCTAATTACTTTTTATTACCAGGGACAGTTTAATTCACCTTGTACAGTACTGAAAGACCAAGATGCTTTTTTCTAAAGTTATTTAACATTTTATAGAACTTTGTCTACTATGGCAACATGATGAGCTTGGTGAAACTTGGAAAAATACTGCTTGGACACTTATCTTAAGATAAAGATAGGATAAAGGTTTATCTTTTGCACCTACCTGACCCCCAGGGAAGGCCAATGCTTTCTAAGTTGATGGTTCCCTACAGTAGACTGTACCTTATCTTCAAAGGTAATGTATATTGACCCAAATCAGTTTTGGACTCCAATCTACTGACGAAATGGAGCCTATCCTTTTTTCAGGATTTTAGCATCATACGTTTGGTATATTTAGTCCCTAATGATGAAAGAAATGATCATAGAACATTTGGACACTTTGTGGGCTTGAAATACAAAGAAAATCATGTTCTATGGTACAAGATAAATACAAAACTTAAGCTTTTATTTTAATTAGATTTATTTATAAAGCATAAGCAATCATTTATTACATTAATATATGTGTGTAGCGGCGAGGCTTATTAATAAGGCAGAATTAAGTGTTCTGAGCCTTTCCAAATGAGGCCCCATTTCTCTGTTCATCTCTGTGGTGCAGCCACAGAGAGACTATTCATGCAGGGTGATTTAAGGTCCTAGGACAGCTCCCAAAGGGGGATGCACTTAGCTAAGCCTTTCTATCATGATCAATGGTCATCCATTGGCGCCTATCTGTCTAGGGAGTGCCAGTTGGACATCTGGACTGCATTACTGTCAGGACTAAGTGACTCATATCTCACCTTGATCAATCAATCAGGGACTGGTAGGGCCGAGTAACCCACGTGGGACTCTGATGCCCATGGAACTTTCAGCCAATCAATGAGCTGAAGTTCCTCCAGGTAAAAACAGGCAACACAGAGAGCCTGTGAGATTCAGTAAGATTCAGAAGGGAGGATTCAGAGGATTCTGTGGACAATTCTAAAGGGAATTCAAAGGAGAATTCCAGGGCAGGACGGCCCAGGAGCAGAAGGCTCCCAAGGGCAGGACATTCTCGCAGCGCGCCTCCTGACCATCCTGAGACTCAGCCCGGACAACCACGGAACGGCCAGTGTGTCCGAGTGCCAGAACTTTCCTTTGTTCTAAGAGTCTAGAGCGGAGGTTGCCAGAGAATAACCAGAGGATCCACCCGAGGTTAGCACCAGCAGCAGGCCTCGTGAACAGGTCGGAACTGTGGACAGCTGAATCACTATTCAGAACTAGCTCTTCATCAGAAACGAACCGGTCCTCTTCCTGACTTGCTCGGACCCACAGTCATCTTTTCTCCTGTGCACAAACTTTGCTAGTTAAAGCCAACACTAACTAGCCGGTCAGTGAGCATCAGCAGCGCAGCGTCGCAAGCCGCACAGCACAGCCTGGCACGGAGCCAGAGAGCGCGGATTGGACAGCAACAGCCTGCAACTGTTTCTTTGTACCCGCAGGAAGATCTGAATCCCCAAAGATTGGATGAGTATTCAACTTCAATGCATTACAGCTCGAGAATTCAATTGTTATCCCAACCAGTTGATATCAATTTAATTCCTAAGAGTTATGTACTTGTTTGAGTATCTAATGTAGAAGTTATAACCAAGTTCATTAACGAAACGGTCTTAATGAATGATATACTGAACGTATGTCCTCTTGATATGTGTAACACTTCGTAACTGACTGAATATATATCTTTTGTATTCTGATAACCCTCTTGATAAGATCTGTTAGGTTTACATGCATATTTTATGTATTAATAAATGTATCCTCGTGTATTAGTACCTGTGTGTGCGCGTTGTTTGAGTTATGTCGCATGGTTTGATTCTAAAGCCATCAAAAGAATCAACTTTGTGATTTACTGCTACAATTAATAATTGTCTCAGTAAATGCCCAAACCCTACAGAACTGGTGCCTTCAGAGAGCCACTACATTTAATTTTGCTATGGCAACATTACATATTTGGCGTCCCTGAGCCGGTTTTCTTACATTATTTGGCGTCCCTGGGTGGGCGTGGCAAGACTGAAATGAGTCAACCAAGCGGAATAATTCAATATAAAACGCCGCGGGTTTCATACACAACAATACGGTGTGCTGAAAGCCGAAAGAAAAAAAAGTTCCCCTTGCTCTTTAAGCAGTGCTTGATTGTTTTGTGATCTTTTGCGATCTACCGGGTTGATTGCGTACTTGATCTTGTGGTTTTCATGGTAAAACTGTGATTTCGTACTTAAAAGTAATACTCTTTAAGTTTAACGATGGTTGCTAAAAGGTCTGAATTCGAGTCGCTATTAAGCACTCTCTCTAGCAGCGACAGGTCTGACCACGATCTCTTCCATATCTCCGTCAGCGGAGAAGCTAGAAGGATAAATCTCCATTCTCTGAGAGAGCTAGCGAAGGACATAGAGAGATTTGACCCCGCAGTGTCAAAGAATAATATCGAGAGTTATATTCAGGACCTCAGGTATACCCTGCAGTATCTGCCAAACGCCACAGAACAGGAGAAAGTGTTTCTGGTCAGGAAAACTACCAGCAGAGCTGTACATGAGTGGATGGCTAGGCAGATGAAAGAAGTCTGTAATGATTTTGAGCAGCTTTGTCAAGCACTTATCGAAGAATACAGTGCGTTTATTGACCCGACTGCTGCGATAGCCGCCGCTCTTAACATTAAGCACAAGAGAGCAGAGTCCCCTCGCGAATATTACGAGAGACTTAGACGAACTTATTTTGCAGGGCGAAATGATGAGGGTTGCGAAGAGAACACACATTTCAAGGGTTTATTCATTGCGAATCTCCACCCGTCAGTCAGAAAGATGATCTTAATGCATACAGATGCACAGACCATGAAAATGACTGATATTAAGAGATTCGTGCAGAAAGCCTGGGAGTATGATGTCCAAAGTCGCTCTGAGCAAAAAGCTGTTAAAGTGACTGTGTTTGCCGTCAGAGCCAGCAGGGTTAATTCCCCCCTGCTCGAAGGAGCACAGGCTCCTGAGCTGGCTAAGCCCCGTTCCAAAGCATGCACACAGGACCACACCCAGCGTCCTAAGTGCCATGAGAACACCGGGGGAGGGAAAGGGCTAGATAAAGCTGAACAAAAGGATTCAGTAGCCACCCGCCTGGCCAGGCTTGAACAAGCTTTATTAGGACAGGGACAACCGCTCCCCAAGGCTGCCGGAAGCGTGAATGAGCTGATACTCTCCACTGGAGGAGGCGGAGACCCGCCCCCTCTCCCTCCCTCAGTCTATCTGATTGAGCAGAAGGGTTCCTGCCTGGATGAATTCAGCCACTCCCAAGTGAGTGCTGACTCCACCCCTGAAGTCACAGAGCAGGCAGTAAAACACAGAGGAAAAGCAAGAAGCTTTTACCTCAAGGCTGCCATGGGAGATGTCTTACACTGTGAGACACTGATTGACACTGAGGTTGAAAGGTGTTTGATGTCACACGGCAAGCTCAAACGGGTTGAAAAAGAAAAGGGCATGCGACTCAGAGAGGAACCTTTGGTGGATCACCAGAAAGGCAAAGTGTGGAAACAGGTCAAGGCTCCTAAGCCTTCTGTACAGAAGGAAAGGGGGGCCAAGAGGCAGACTGTGCTCACACAGTGCCCACCGAACACAGAAGCCTATGTGGAGATTCCTTCTGTTCCCTCTGGACAAGAAATAAAAATATTTCCTTGTTCCCCGGATATACAGGGAAGTCGTGTCCCGGCCAAGGTCCCAACAGCCTCCATGCCACAGGAGCGGTGCTCCAAGCAGCCGCCTGATCCACCAGGTAAAGCACACACCTTTTACATCCCTAAAGAGGAGCAGATCTCCCCACCTGGCGATGAAAAGGAGCTTTCCCTGTGCACCCTGGCACCCAAGAGGGGTCAGGAACACCACCCTGCAGTGGTGGAAGGGATCCAGATGGCAGGAGAGCAGGTTGGTGATGTAGCCCTCACCCTTAGCCCTGAGAGGTCCTCTATTAGTAAGGATCTGCTTGAGCAGCTGTCACAGGGCCACCGCCAGGTGCCCCTGGTGCAACATTCACAGGTTAGACAGGAGGTCCAGCTGGACGCTGAGACTACTGCGCTGTGGACACACCTGATCCCAGATGCCGATTCCCTCTGCTGTGACCCAGGGAACCTGCAGTCAGGTAACATTATTTCTCACAACTACCAGGTAGTGAGTGAGACTGACCTGATTGTTCCTGCCTCAACGGCAGGGTTGCCAACACACCCAGTCCCCCAGAAGGGACAGGGAATGAAAGCCGAGCCGGTTTTCTTACAGCCACCAGCTCAGTCTGTCAGTCTGAGTCTGACCAACAGTGGTTCAGCCAGACTGGAGCTGGATGGTCAAGTCACTCGCCTACCAGTGCAGGACATCGCAAAGAGGGGTGTCAGAATCCCCGCCTGCACTGACATGGGCCTGGTGAGTGATAGTAAGTTCAAAGACAGTGAACTAGCTATCCCAGTGCTGGGGCAGCTCCCTGAACCCCTAGCAAGGGAAGGGGGGAGCGAGCAGGTGTCCTACACCCACGCCCAGTGAACGATTGTAAACATGCCGATAGAGGGATTCCTCAATCAGGAAGTGTGCAGGGTGGACCTGAACAGTGAGAATGGGGTAACAATCCCAGATCACTCAGGTGCTCCAGATGACCACTCAGCCGAGGGTCAGGCATGCTCTACCACTGCACCACCCCCTGCAGGGTTCCTAGAGCACAGGCATGAACAAATCGAAAAAGCAGATGCCCTGGAAAAGGAGGAGCAGCATCAGCAGCTGCGTCAGATCTCCCCATATTTCCAGGATGTTGGTGCCCAAGATGCCACAGGGCATACTGAGAAAGACACCATGTACACGCTGCGCCAGCTTAGAAAGGCGACAGTCACTCAGAAGGAGATGACTGGGATCAGCCACCCGAAAAGACTTTTGGGAGGACTGATTGCTGCCGCCACTGTTGCACGTTTGCTTTTTTCTGGTAGGTTTGTGTGCTACTGGCACTCTCACCCTGACTGCCCCAAGAAGGCAGGGGTCAGAGATGCCGGAGGGTAGTGACAGACTGTATCGACAGCAGCAAAAGTTGGAAAGCTTAGGGAAAACCCTACAGGCAATTTCCTATGCAACAGGGTTAAACCTTATTCCCCAACCAGTGGACATGATTGTTGGTGTTATACAGTGGGTTTATGCTTGTGTGCAACAGGCCAGAATGTTGACACAAGACCTATTAAGGGAGCTTAGTGCCACTGTAGCTAGTCTAACCACGGCACGATTCCCAACCCACTTGATTCCACTCTTCTCAGTAGAGGAGTATGTGACATTAACCCCATCGCTCATAGCTCACCCAGAAGGCAATCCAAGATTGAATTTGGTTCCAAATCTTGAGATGGGTATGGCTACCAAAGCTATCCATTGGCTGTGTCTAAACGATTCACCAATGAAGGGTGTAAAGCTACTAACGAGCAGAGGGAGGTTAATGAACCCCATGAAGAGCAGGTAGGAAGTAAATGGCTGGTCAGCACACCACATTTAACTGACACTATGACTTGTGACAGGCATGATACAGCTACCACAATGCAGCTACCTAATCAAACAGTTTTCCTGCAAGTTCCCGAGGAGGCCATAGTACAGCATGGTAACTTAACACTGTACGGTCTGGAACCAGACAACATAAGACCAAACTTGAGGTCATGGATGCCTTCAGGTGCCTCACTATTGAATTGGATAGAAATCCAAGAAACAGTAAGCCCTGAAGAGGTACAGGTAGTTAGTTTGCTTTAATGGAACAAACCTCCAAACCACCCAAGCAGATACCCAACACAGGTGTTGTGGTTTATCGCGGGGCTGGGAACAGGAACTGTTGTTATTGTAACACTGCTGCTGGGAAGCTGGATCATGACTGACAGTGTACTCTGAATGCTGTACTCTTGCATCAAAATGTAATCTGGGTAGCATGAATGAGTCAAAGGTAGCATGTCAAAAGAAAGGAAGTGATTTCTCCCCAAATATGTACTACAGAGGTATCAGATATTGACAGTGAACTTCCTGATGTGTAATTCCTAGACTTAGATAATGTCTCCTACCGTGTTTATACATACTCCAGATGTTATTCATCCTGTTTGTATCCAACGCTGGTTCCGGTATGAATTCTCGAGGAGTAATGTGGACATTTAAGATTAATGTTCTAATGGCAAGGGACATCACTTAACTCTGTTTTGTTTTGAAGGCAACAACGCCTCAGGACCTCATGACCTTCAAAAAGGGGGGATATGTAGCGGCGAGGCTTATTAATAAGGCAGAATTAAGTGTTCTGAGCCTTCCCAAATGAGGCCCCATTTCTCTGTTCATCTCTGTGGTGCAGCCACAGAGAAACTGTTCTGCAGGGTGATTTAAGGTCCTAGGACAGCTCCCAAAGGGGGATGCACTTAGCTAAGCCTGGCTATCATGATCAATGGTCATCCATTGGCGCCTATCTGTCTAGGGAGTGCCAGTTGGACATCTGGACTGCATTACTAAGTGTCAGGACTAAGTGACTCATATCTCACCTTGATCAATCAATCAGGGACTGGTAGGGCCGAGTAACCCACGTGGGACTCTGATGCCCATGGAACTTTCAGCCAATCAATGAGCTGAAGTTCCTCCAGGTAAAAACAGGCAACACAGAGAGCCTGTGAGATTCAGTAAGATTCAGAAGGGAGGATTCAGAGGATTCTGTGGACAATTCTAAAGGGAATTCAAAGGAGAATTCCAGGGCAGGACGGCCCAGGAGCAGAAGGCTCCCAAGGGCAGGACATTCTCGCAGCGCGCCTCCTGACCATCCTGAGACTCAGCCCGGACAACCACGGAACGGCCAGTGTGTCCGAGTGCCAGAACTTTCCTTTGTTCTAAGAGTCTAGAGCGGAGGTTGCCAGAGAATAACCAGAGGATCCACCCGAGGTTAGCACCAGCAGCAGGCCTTGTGAACAGGTCGGAACTGTGGACAGCTGAATCACTATTCAGAACTAGCTCTTCATCAGAAACGAACTGGTCCTCTTCCTGACTTGCTGGGACCCACAGTCATCTTTTCTCCTGTGCACAAACTTTGCTAGTTAAAGCCAACAGTGAGCATCAGCAGCGCAGCGTCGCAAGCCGCACAGCACAGCCTGGCACGGAGCCAGAGAGCGCGGATTGGACAGCAACAGCCTGCAACTGTTTCTTTGTGCACGCAGGAAGATCTGAATCCCCAAAGATTGGATGAGTATTCAACTTCAATGCATTACAGCTCGAGAATTCAATTGTTATCCCAACCAGTTGATATCAATTTAATTCCTAAGAGTTATGTACTTGTTTGAGTATCTAATGTAGAAGTTATAACCAAGTTCATTAACGAAACGGTCTTAATGAATGATATACTGAACGTATGTCCTCTTGATATGTGTAACACTTCGTAACTGACTGAATATATATCTTTTGTATTCTGATAACCCTCTTGATAAGATCTGTTAGGTTTACATGCATATTTTATGTATTAATAAATGTATCCTCGTGTATTAGTACCTGTGTGTGCGCGTTGTTTGAGTTATGTCACATGGTTGGATTCTAAAGCTATCAAAAGAATCAACTTTGTGATTTACTGCTACAATTAATAATTGTCTCAGTAAATGCCCAAACCCTACAGAACTGGTGCCTTCAGAGACCCCCTACATTTAATTTTGCTATGGCAACATTACATATTTGGCGTCCCTGAGCCGGTTTTCTTACATGTGAAAATAACATTTTAGCATCATATTATTACATACAGGTCTCTAGCTTCAACACAGTGATATATATATATACTCAGTGATTTATTGGTACATGCCCAGGTCAATAATCAGAATGAGGATTTATTTCCAGACGGGCTACAGGTAGTGTTGTGAAATACTTCAACACACTGGATCGCAGATTTAGACCCCCTGCACTCTTACTCCTTAAAAGCCAAAGAAATGAAGATATGTAGCAATTGCATTGCAGCAGGGCTGACAGTGACTTAATGCTTATACTAGTGGACTTCTGGTACCTTTAGGGTACGGTGTTCCCTGAAGGGCTCTCAAATCCCGCATTTCAGATGCCTAGCTGTTTCGCTGATGTGTTGCACCTCAGAATCACTTTTAAACCTTACCTCTGGTATCTTTAATCCCTATTGCTCAACGCATGGTGAAAGTATTGCATAAATGTGTCTGAAAATGAGCAATGGGCACCTGAGAGACTCATTTGCCTGTTTCACAAATGATCATATTTGACTAGAGATTCTGTTTGGGATTCAGTTGTGCATTCTGACAGCAATCGCTTTCAAAAAACGATACATTCTGGATGAGGTCAAGGTGCAGGAACACTGTATTTAGGATGTGTTTGCACTTATTCTGTGTCTCTAGCTTCAACACAGCGATATATGTATATGCTCACTGATTTTTTGGTACATGCCCAGGGCAATAATCATTATGAGGATTTATTTCCATATGTGCTAGAGGTAGTGTTGTGAAATTCTTCAACACACTGGATCGCAGGTTTAAACCCCCTGCACTCTTACTCCTTAAATACCAACAAATGCAGATATGTAGCAATCATATTGTAGCGGACACTCATTTGCCTGTTTCACAAATGATCATATTTTACTAGAGATTCTGTTTGGGATACGGATGTGCATTCTGACAACAATCTCTTTCAAAAAATGATTTTACCTTATCGCAGCTTTGCCCTTCTTGCCTCTTTGGAAAATATATCCATCTTGTGGTCGTTGTTGGTAATGTCTAGACAATATCTCCATCTTGTGGTCGTTGTTGGTAATGTCTAGACAACATCTCCATCTTGTGGTCGTTGTTGGTAATGTCTTCTTATGCCCTTTTTTATTTTAATTCTCTATTAGTTGATTCTAGTATCTCTACAATGGAGCTGAAAATTTTCCAGAAAGTGGTTGCAAGCCCGATATCATGCGAAGAAACTTCAGGATTCGGGGATCAGTCAATGGATTTTCTTCAAAGTTGGATTTTTGCACTCTGTGGACCAAGAGATGTTGTTCTATAATGTTTTTTTTTTTTCAAATTTAAAAATATCATTTTTTCATGGAGCTTTGAATGGGATGGATTCACCCTCCTTTAGCCAGGACAGAGCTCCAGGAGCCTGGGTAGGATTCTAGCTTTCTCCCCTTGCAGGCACCTGGCACAGAAGACAATATTTTTTTCCTTAAAATCTTTTTTTTGTGTGTTCCTTGTTGTTCCAAACTTAATTTTAATCACTTTTAATTAGAGATTTTATTAAAAATAGTGCAATAAATGACTAATTTCACAAAAATTAATGTAATATAAAACGGATGTTTTCAACTTTATTGTAGTGTTTTAGAAACTAATAGGTCTTCAAAAATGGTTGTTTTTCACTCCTATGAATGAAAACTGTTGTTATATGATGTTTTTTTTTTCAAATTTTAAATGATCATTTTTTCATGGAGCTTTGAAGGGGATGGATTCACCCTCCTTTAGCCAGGACAGAGCTCCAGGAGCCTGGGTAGGATTCTAGCTTTCTCCCCTTGCAGGCACCTGGCACAGAAGACATCATTTTTTTCCTTAAAATCTTTTTTTTTGTGTTCCTTGTTGCTCCAAACTTAATTCTATTCACTTTTAATTAGAGATTATATTAAAAATAGTGCAATAAATGACTAATTTCACTAAAAATACTAAAAGTAATATAAAACGGATGTTTTTAACTTTATTGTAGTGTTTTAGAAACTAATATGTCTTCAAAAATGGTTATTTTTCACTCCTAGGAATGAAAGCTGTTGTTATATGATGTTTATTTTCAAATTTTGAAAAAGCAAAGGATTCTAGCTTTCTCCCCTTGCAGGCATCGGACACAGAGAACCTCATGGTTTTCCTAAAAATCATTTTTTATGTTCAATGGTGTTCCAAACTTAGTTTTAATCAATTTTAATTTGTTATGTTACAAACAGGGTAATAAATTCTTAATTGGACTATAACTAATGTCATATTGTCTGCTACAAAACTGATATTTTCAGCTCTATTGTAGAGATTCTAGAATCAACTAATAAAGAATTGAAATAAAAAAGGGCATAAGAAGACATTACCAACAACGACCACATGATGGAGATATTGTCTAGACATTACCAACAACGACCACAAGATGGAGATATTGTCTAAACATTACCAACAACGACCACAAGATGGAGATATTTTCCAAAGAGGCAAGAGGGGCAAAGCTGCGATAAGGTAAAATCATTTTTTGAAAGAGATTGTTGTCAGAATGCACATCCGTATCCCAAACAGAATCTCTAGTAAAATATGATCATTTGTGAAACAGGCAAATGAGTGTCCGCTACAATATGATTGCTACATATCTGCATTTGTTGGTATTTAAGGAGTAAGAGTGCAGGTTTAAACCTGCGATCCAGTGTGTTGAAGAATTTCACAACACTACCTCTAGCACATATGGAAATAAATCCTCATAATGATTATTGCCCTGGGCATGTACCAAAAAATCAGTGAGCATATATATATATATATCACTGGGTTGAAGCTAGAAACACAGAATAACTGCAAACACATCCTAAATACAGTGTTCCAGCACCTTTGACCTCATCCAGAACGTATCATTTCTTGAAAGGGATTGCTGTCCGAATGCACATCTGAATCCCAAACAGAATCTCTAGTAAAATACGATCATTTGTGAAACAGGCAAATGACTGTCTCAGGGGCCCATTTCTCATTGTCAGACACATGTATGCAATGCTTTCACTGTGCATTGAGCAATAGGGATCAAAAACACAGCAGGTAAGGTTAGAAGTCATGTTCTATGATCATTTCTTTCAGCATTAGGGACTAAATATACTAAACGTATGATGCTAAAATGTTATTTTTACATATATTAATGTAATAAATGATTGCTTATGCTTTATAAACAAATCTAATTATAATAAAAGCTTAAGTTTTGTATTTATCTTGTACCATAGAACATGATTTTCTTTGTATTTCAAGCCCACAAAGTGTCCAAATGATGCACCTTTGACCTCATCCAGAACGTATCATTTCTTGAAAGGGATTGCTGTCCGAATGCACATCTGAATCCCAAACAGAATCTCTAGTAAAATACGATCATTTGTGAAACAGGCAAATGTCTGTCTCAGGGGCCCATTTCTCATTGTCAGACACATGTATGCAATGCTTTCACTGTGCATTGAGCAATAGGGATCAAAAACAGAATGGAAACCAACAAGGATGGGATTTGAACCCATGCGTGCAAAGCACAATGGACTAGCAAGCCATCGCCTTAACCACTCGGCCACCTCGCCAACAAAACTGGGCTGTCCTAACTGGGTTGGCGCGCTCCAGATGATCTTTTTCTTTTTTTTCCCTCGTACTCGAGGGTCATTTTCCTGTTCCACATGCGATTTCAACATTTTCCTTGGGAGATGTCAAGCCAGCAAGCCACTGCTGTGGTTCAGTGGCCAGCGTGGAGTTCAGTGGCCCTGTTGTACACAGAAAGCACATTGAGCTCCTTGGACATGAAAAGTTCCAGATTAAAGCCATTTGTCATCCTTTCTCTTGGTGTCGATGTTGCTATTGTATGTAAAGGTGGCAACTTGCTCAGCGAGCAGGCGGAGCACACACCGAATGCAGATGTGTCTGAGTGGTGTGTCCAAGTGGCTGCAAAAGGACAGCACTCCCGGGGCGCTGTGGCTTAGTTGGTTAAAGCGCCTGTCTAGAAAACAGGAGACCCTGGGTCTGAATCCCAGTGGATAACTGCCTACGGCTAGACTTAATTAAATGCAAGTATTCATTTCCTGTCTTTAACACGACTTGTTTTTCTTAAAATGGATGCAACTTGCAAAACATGAAATACAAACCTTGCTAATCAGCGCTAGCAGCTGGCAAAAAAAAAAGAAGTCAGCAATGTTTTTTTTCTTTAACCTTAACCCTGCTAATGGAGAAGAGTTAAACGACCGAGTCTATGCAGCTTAAACGGTGCGCACGTCGGGTTCTTAGCTGAAAGGGTGGTAAATCACGCTCACCCCAGTCCTTAATCTTTTAAAGAGGATACAAAATTGAACCTAGTCGCCACATCACATACATCCTGTTCAATGATAAAAAGGTAACATCTATCCTCGCTCCAGAGTAAATCTCACGTTGAGGGCATATTTTTTTTTCACTTTACCGTGAATCGGGCTCGGCTGCACAGAGGAGAGAGCAGAGCAATGAGGTCACGGGGACAGGGGAGTCACACGCTGGCGGTTTGAATACGCGGAAGATCACTGAGGGATCCACAGTATATGGACCCTCCGTGCGCAATCAGTCCGCACTCCGGACTCTGAATCCTGCCATCCGAGTTAAGATCTCGACAGAACCTGAAGCGCAGTTCCTTCTTAAAACGTAATCTGGTGAGCATTTCTAGAATCGTACTTGTATAGATGCAGCCTTTAATGTGTTGCTAGGTTAAAATTGATGACTTCTTTTATTTCAGTAGGCAACTGCCCTCTTGATTTCAGATTGAATTTCTTTATTACAGGGGCGCTTTTATGATGACAGAGTCATGTTCAGGTACTTTGCTTGATGGAGGAAGCTCATTTCGGACTCTGTGATCTGCTCACCTGGAAAGGTCTGCTGTACTACTACAAGAGAGAAGTAGAGTCTGGAAGAAGGGACAACTTTATGATGCTTTGGAAGGTAGTTTTTTTTTTCTTTGAAATCGAAATGAATCAGAATATCAGAGCAAAAGACAAACTCTTGGTTTGGTTTAAAGAGATATGGTTTTAAAACAGACAAAATGTAGAAAACAGGTGTTTCTCACTTTTGGAAAAGAATGGACCGGGGGTATTTTACTAGTTGCAGTGCTGAGCTCACCGGGTTGCAGTCTTGCAGTGTCGCACCAGGGTCAGTGGTGCAATGGATAACACGTCTGACTACGGATCAGGAGATTGTAGGTTCGACTTCTGCCTGGCTCGGGTCCTTTTTAAACGCATCAGGCTACTCCCTAAGTAGCCTGTGCTACTTACTGTATTGTAATCGTACCCAGTAAGAGATTTCCTTCATGTAAATGAACTGCACCTGACAGCTTTAGAAAAACACCTGGGCTCAGTACGGTGCTGAGAGCTCAGCGTTGCTGTTGTTCTAATTAGCACGCACTGCATCGGCTATGAACCCGAACTTTTCAATTATTCCGATCAGTAAGTCAACACGTAGTCCACATGAAAGGTAGAAATATTCTCGTCTGTCTCTTGTTTGTATAGAACTGAATGTCCCTGACAATGTACTGTTAGTTTTAATTGAAGAACGGCATTTGTGTTCAAATATACCAGACAAGTTTACGTAACTGCTCATGCGACACTCAGTTGTAATTAGTCAAGAAATAAAGTCGAACAACAGCTGCGGGTTTGATTCTGAACGTATGAGATTGCAGCGCCTTTTACTTCCATTGACAAATGATAGAGATTCGAAGAGAGATCCTTCAGACCAACAAGCAAACCCACGGCTATTTCGGTTTTCTATCTAGGCAACGTTGGTGTCTGCAATAGCATACATGAAAGCGTGATGCAATTTCTGTGGCTACATTTGTTGCACATCATGCACAGTAAGAGTGTTTCTAACACCAAATAAAAAGTCAACAATTAGCGATCACGCCTTCTCCTCAGTTAACCCACTGAAACCCTTGCTGTTAACAGTTCTTTAATGCGTGCTTTACGAGCACCTACATATCGTGTCGGTTCTTTCAGCTTTATTCATTAGGTTTTCAAAGGCATAAGTAGAGCACCAGAGGTGCGAACGCAGAATGTGTGGTAATCTGAAGAACTGCTTTCCATGGCAGCGGGTCCAAGCGATTTAGCATTTTTATAGTACCGGGAAAGGAGAAGCGGCACTTTGCCTTTGCCGCGCAGGCACAAGGCGACGTGCGGCAGACGCCGGAGTCGGCAAGTTCCGAACCTGCGCGGGGAAGCCCCAACACATTTCGAGTCCATCGCCTTAACCACTCGACCACGACAAAAGCGAGCTCGCTGCCGCCGCATTCCTCCTATAATCTAACACGGAGTGTCGAAGCAGTAATTTACGTCATCCTACCACTGCAACACGGGGAATAGAGAGAAATGAGCACACGCTACGAATCGTCTCAATCACTCCCTAGAGTCGTAAGGCGCATTGAAGGGTGCACCCCCATCATTAATCGTTGCGCCTCTGTGAAAGGAAAGCTCTTGGGCAGTCTTTGAAACAGCTCGGATGAAACACTTGATTGCTTCCATGTGCATCTGGAGCCCACCCAGTGGGCAAAAGACGTATAATATACGTCTATTAAACGCATACCTTATACGTCTAAATGTGGTCTACAATTCGTCTAGAATGAAATTCTAATATACGTCTAAAGTTATACGTCAATTATACGTCTATGTTTAGACGTTCATTATACATAAATGGTTGGAGTTCTATTATACGGATAAATTTAGAGGACTATTATACATATATGGTTGGAGTTCCGGATAACTTTAGAGGTCTATTATACGGATAACTTTAGAGGACTATTATACGTATATGGTTAGAGGTCTATTATACGTATAACTTTAGAGGTCTATTATACGTATATGGTTAGAGGTCTATTATACGTATAACTTTAGAGGTCTATTATACGTATATGGGTAGAGGTCTATTATACATCAAAGATAGATTTTATAGGTGTAGAAACAAGTAAACCAAGCCAATGATTAGATTTAGAAATGTATTCTGAAAATACACATTCACACCTGAAACATATGTATTTCAAATTATACATTGTATACAATCAATCAACAATCAACATATGGGCAATAATCATAAAAAAACACAACTAGTCTTAAACTTCAGCTACAAATTCTGGTAACATGGCAATATACAGTATAGTAATGACAAACACAAAACTAATTATATTAACACACTAACTCAAAACCACATTTTGATTCAAATATACATTTTAAAATGTACAACTTCTATATTTCCAAGAAAAAAAAATATTACAATGGAAGTTAAGATGATTTTTTTCCACTATTTGCAAACCCTGTCTAATTGTCCTAACAGTTAGAACCAAAAACCTATTATTTTCAGTGTCCAGATCTCCTGGCCCCCTGTCTTTCATATGCATTCTTCAAGTAACACATTGCATGCTCCTTTATTTCTTTTTCTGTTGATGTAGGGTGGGACTTCAGCACCGCAGCTAGGAGAAAATTATATAATATTACTTCCCAAATAAATGATGATTAATATCTTCTTTAGTATAATCTAAAAAGTGAACGGTTTACTAAGCTCAAAACTGAAATAAATGTATAAAATTTGGCTTGCATCATAGCAGTTGAGCAATAAAGTCTGTCCTAATTAAAGAGTACCCAAAGTTTGAAAGTACAACATAGAATAAGAATAGAGAAACGGCAAAACGATTTTGTGTCATCTTCCCCATTCACACTATTTTATGTGCCATTTTTTGCTTATTCACGTACTATTTTAATCAAAATAATATTAAGAAAGATCTGTATGTATTCAGATAGTATTATTATTGTTCATACTTACTCGTCAAAAGAGGATTGCTGAGATATTTGCGGATATACTTCTACGTTTGAAAAACGTGTCCAAAATTGTGACCAACGAATACTAGCAATGCATTGTGGTATATAACCGGAAAATATGCTGGGTTCGATATTTTCTCAACGTATGCGTTTATTAATGTTGTCGATATTATGGTTGAAATATAACATTGATAATACATCGCGGCTATGTGCCCCCTGCTATGAGCTGATGTGCAATTTTAACGCATGTAGTTAGTAAGGATCGGTCACTGTTGTATGGTATTATATATAATGACATTATGGAATAGGATGGGGACAGGCCTGGCATCACGGGGGGAGGGGGGAATGTTGCCCCTTCAGTTTTGGGCAAAAAGATTTACCTAACTTAATTTGCGCCCTAAAAAAATAGTTGTACTTTGTCAATGGTCAGACAACACTAAATGACAGGAACAGTCACTCAGTCTGTTTGATGGGCAGGAGGGCTATCCGTCCAGGAACTGCACATATCAGTGTCGTTATTGAGTGTCAACATTACGATCCTGTTTGCTCAGGTGGACCGATTCCTTGCAGTAGTTTATCATTATACTTAAAATCGTTATATAACTAGGACTAGTTATAGCAGTCTGTGCTTTCTGTTGGTTTTACAACATTTTTTCTTAACGATTCAGAACGTCCATGTAGCTGCAAAAATGAACGCTTATGGTACTTTTCGCTCCAGGCAATACTCTCCAGTGAGAGTGACGAAAAATGTGAAACTGAACTTCATCGCAAATACCAGATTGCTAGTCGATATCTTCTATCATAAAGCACTAATTAATGGCATAGCTGCGAGATTTCATTTGGGTAGCTGCACCGTACAGCTCCGTTTCAACCGAAATATCACCCCCGCTCAGAATTTCAGACGCCCCCCTACAGATTTTTCCCCGGGCACCGCGCACTGATGGGGGACGGGGTTTCCAGGAAATGGTATCAACTTTTCTCAAGAAAATAAAAATAGAAACTCTATAGGCACTCAAACATTTTACTGTTTTTTTTTCAGGCAGGTGGCAAGACCCCTCCGCAAAACCCTTGTATGCCAAGCTGTGGGCATTGATTCGTCGAATATACGTATATTCACGGCGAAAATACGGCTATACGTATATATACGTCGCCTCGACGTATAATCAACGTCGAATTGCAACCGTAAAATCGACGACATTAATAAATGCATATATAACGTCGAAAACACATCTAACACTAGGAGTATACGGCACTCTGCACAGTGTACGAAGTAAATTATTTTCGCAGTAATTAATTTACACGTGTATAATAAATATAGTAAATATAATTAATTACTGCGAAAATAATTTACTTCGTACACTGTGCAGAGTGCTGTATACTCTTAGTGTTAGATGTGTTTTCGACGTTATATATGCGTTTATTAATGTTTATTTCACACTGTCGTGCACCTTTTCATTGCTCTCGCTTTCAGAGCCTCCGCACGGCACACGACTCGACATCAGGAAGCACATTGAAGTGAAAGCAGGGAGCGCTGCGACATGCACTGTGCAGATCCCGCCACACTAAGAGGTATATAAGCGTCAAAGGCAAGTCATTCCGAGTTGGTCGTTTGTGTTTTCCGTTCAGACGCGAAATGCTGAAATGATCTCTCGGCTCCTCGGTTGTCATTTCTGCTCCGTAAAGGAATCACAGCACGCGTCGCCTTCCAGCACGCTGGGTCGGGACACGATGCCGGGGGTCGGAGCGTGTGATGTCTTCCTCGTTAGTATAGTGGCAAGTATCCCCGCCTGTCACGCGGGAGACCGGGGTTCGATTCCCCGACGGGGAGTAGCTTTTCTTTTACCTCCTTAGAGAAAGGACTGCCTTTCACTTCTCTGTTTTCTAACACAGCGTCGTGCACCTTTTCATTGCTCTCGCTTTCAGAGCCTCCGCACGGCACACGACTCGACATCAGGAAGCACATTGAAGTGAAAGCAGGGAGCGCTGCGACATGCACTGTGCAGATCCCGCCACACTAAGAGGTGAGTGGGTCTGTTCGATGCACAAAGAACGCTTTGATAAGCGTCAAAGGCAAATCATTCCGAGTTGGTCGTTTGTGTTTTCCGTTCAGACGCGAAATGCTGAAATGATCTCTCGGCTCCTCGGTTGTCATTTCTGCTCCGTAAAGGAATCACAGCACGAGTCGGCTTCCAGCACGGTGGGTCGGGACACGATGCCGGGGGTCGGAGAGAGTGATGTCTTCCTCGTTAGTATAGGACCTGTCACGTGGACCTGTCACCTGTCCCCACCTGTCACGCGGGAGACCGGGGTACATCAGGACGCGCATTGAAGTGAAAGCAGGATGCGCTGCGACATGCACTGTGCAGATCCCGCCACACTAAGAGGTGAGTGGGTCTGTTCGATCACAGCACTAGGCGAATCCCCAATCCCCTTTTGTGCGTGGCGACAGAAGAAGTCTGGTCTGTTTCCGCCCGGTTTCGATCCAGGGATCTTTCGCGTGTGAGGCGAACGTGATAACCACTACACTACGGAAACTGTGGTCAGATGTGCCCAGCGGCCCAGCGCTGAGCTTCGCCAATGCGATTCAGCTGCTTCCAGTGCCTTTATTGGGGTGCGCTGATGGACCGTGCTCTCTCTCCAGAGACCAGCACGCCTGTCATGGACGGAGCAGGAAAGACGGCGCCACATTCTACAGCCCTCTCCACGCAATCGACGAAATCGGGCTACTGAAGTGGAGAAAATCGCCTCTCCAGAAAGTGCAAATATCATCTTGGAGAGTATAAATCCTATTGCCGAAGGTCAGCCCTGTCTACCAGAGTGACCCTCCCACCTCCTGCAGCGATGGTCAGCTCGTCTCACACGCGAGAAGTTTCGGCTGGAAACAAGCGCCCCCTCTTCTCGCACGTTTTGCACGTTGAGTAGTTTTAATGCGGCTCCTTCGTACACAGTGCTGATCTTTTGGAAAGCAGGAGGCAAAATTGACACGTTCCCATACCGGGAGTCGAACCCTGGCCACCTGGGTGAAAACCAGGAATCCTAACCGCTAGACCATATGGGAGTGCACAACCCTGCTGTTCCGGGCATCATGCAAGCAAACTACATAAATATGAGAAAACACGCAAGAGAGTTGTCACTCAGAGTGTCGAAGGGTCGATGTATACTGGGGCTCAGTTGAAATGCAACGTCAGGACTTTCCCGAATTATGTCACACGAAGAGAGCACAGCCTTTTCCGCCCTGCCACGTGTGTATCGGTAACTCGCCGTGATCGTATAGTGGTCAGTACTTTGCGTTGTGGCCGCAACAACCCCGGTTCGAATCCGGGTCACGGCAGAATAGGGGCGTCTGCTTTTACTACTTGCACGAATGAAGGCAAAAAAAAGCCAATTGATGTGAACGAACGGCGCTTTACAGAGGAGTACTGCCTGACTGGATCGTTGATGAACGACAGAGACCACTCCGACCTCTTCTCGGGTTTCTTCAATGACTTACTAAGGATCTTCTTCACATTCGCCCATGCAGGGGAAGCCAGTTACACCAAAGCAAACGCAGGAAAGTGCAATTCAAGCAGAGACCAGGAGGGACCTGTTTACACCGAGAGTGGTCGGAGAATGGAACAATGCGCCCAGCCCTGTTGCTGGAGCCGATTCTTGATGAGATCTTGGGCTCACTAAGAAGCCCCCGCTGGATGCTAATCTTTCTGTTGTTCTTGCAGGTCCTGCGCTGCTTTTGAGCCGACAGAGCTCGTCCTGATCTGTCGGCACAGCCCAATTGCAAATGATCGGCTCCGCATACAGAAGGAACGTGCGTTTGGTACAAGAGTGCATGAAGGCACCGGAAATACATTGGGAACAAATGACCGGTCGCTCAATACCTCTGTGAAGTACAGGAGCGTGCAAAACGAGGCTGTTTCCGCCCGGTCTCGAACCGGGGACCTTTAGCGTGTTAGGCGAACGTGATAGCCGCTACACCACAGAAACCTGCAGGGACTGCTGCTGGTGTCTCGCTTGCGTTTCGGGCTGAGAAAGGGACGCGTCACTTTAGGCAGGGGGCGCTGGAGAGAGGAACAAAGGGCGCGATGAAACAAAACACCAAAACCCGGGATCTTTAGATCTTCAGTCTAACGCTCTCCCAGCTGAGCTATTTCGGCGGTGCACAGAGCCCACAGCCACCTGCTCCAGCCTTCCTGTGTTGCGGCATGAGCGCACCAAGAGTAGCGGGAGAGTGTTGCAGGAACGTCACTCAGAAGGAAAGCCACCCAGGTGCGCTCTCTGAGCTCTGTCCAGCGCATCTTCCTCGCATGGACTTCTGCCTGCGACGGGCAGGAAACAATTAGCAAGAACAGAACAACACCCCATGGGTGTCTCATGACCACACCTTAGGTTGTGACACGTGCAGGTGTGAGGGGTTGCCGGGCTACTTTGGAGCAGAGCTTGGGCGGAGGGAGGGCGGGAAAGCAGACAAAGAGGTGACACCTCAAGGTCTGCACGATCACAGCTCTCCGCCGCCCCAGGCTTCCGCTCGATAAGCTGCTGGACACACCCGCCCCTCCTCACACAGACCGTGGAAAAGCCCCCGAGTCGGAGGGCTCTCTCTTCCTCCCAGGAGCTCTTGGACACGACGCACAGACAGGGTGCGGGGAGCCGCCGCCTGCAAACACGGCTCCAGGCAGGACTCCACTCCGTAGGAGCCGCAGAGCAGAGGAGATGGGGGCAGCTTAGCTCCTGTGCAGAGACCTGAGCTGCTGTTGCTGCAGACGCTGTCTTTTCTGCACTCGGGGTAGGAGTGAATGTTGAGTTGCCCTCAGAAATGAAGCAGAGTACTTCAACGGCACGGGTGTGTGTGTGTGCGTGCGCCCTGGTGATTCTGGGAGACAGATCGAACCTGGGCTAAAAGAGAGGAGGCTTAGCCCTCTTCCATTTGCTACTTCAAAGTTGTACAACCCATTTGTATCTGCTAGACGGCGCAGTTTATCGTGCACAAAGAACGCTTTAAAAAGCGTCCAAAGCAAGTCATTCCGAGTTGGTCGTTTGTGTTTTCCGTTCAGACGCGAAATGCTGAAATGATCTCTCGGCTCCTCGGTTGTCATTTCTGCTCCGTAAAGGAATCACAGCACGCGTCGCCTTCCAGCACGCTGGGTCGGGACACGATGCCGGGGGTCGGAGCGTGTGATGTCTTCCTCGTTAGTATAGTGGCAAGTATCCCCGCCTGTCACGCGGGAGACCGGGGTTCGATTCCCCGACGGGGAGTAGCTTTTCTTTTACCTCCTTAGAGAAAGGACTGCCTTTCACTTCTCTGTTTTCTAACACAGCGTCGTGCACCTTTTCATTGCTCTCGCTTTCAGAGCCTCCGCACGGCACACGACTCGACATCAGGAAGCACATTGAAGTGAAAGCAGGGAGCGCTGCGACATGCACTGTGCAGATCCCGCCACACTAAGAGGTGAGTGGGTCTGTTCGATGCACAAAGAACGCTTTGATAAGCGTCAAAGGCAAATCATTCCGAGTTGGTCGTTTGTGTTTTCCGTTCAGACGCGAAATGCTGAAATGATCTCTCGGCTCCTCGGTTGTCATTTCTGCTCCGTAAAGGAATCACAGCACGAGTCGGCTTCCAGCACGGTGGGTCGGGACACGATGCCGGGGGTCGGAGAGAGTGATGTCTTCCTCGTTAGTATAGGACCTGTCACGTGGACCTGTCACCTGTCCCCACCTGTCACGCGGGAGACCGGGGTACATCAGGACGCGCATTGAAGTGAAAGCAGGATGTGCTGCGACATGCACTGTGCAGATCCCGCCACACTAAGAGGTGAGTGGGTCTGTTCGATCACAGCACTAGGCGAATCCCCAATCCCCTTTTGTGCGTGGCGACAGAAGAAGTCTGGTCTGTTTCCGCCCGGTTTCGATCCGGGGATCTTTCGCGTGTGAGGCGAACGTGATAACCACTACACTACGGAAACTGTGGTCAGATGTGCCCAGCGGCCCAGCGCTGAGCTTCGCCAATGCGATTCAGCTGCTTCCAGTGCCTTTATTGGGGTGCGCTGATGGACCGTGCTCTCTCTCCAGAGACCAGCACGCCTGTCATGGACGGAGCAGGAAAGACGGCGCCACATTCTACAGCCCTCTCCACGCAATCGACGAAATCGGGCTACTGAAGTGGAGAAAATCGCCTCTCCAGAAAGTGCAAATATCATCTTGGAGAGTATAAATCCTATTGCCGAAGGTCAGCCCTGTCTACCAGAGTGACCCTCCCACCTCCTGCAGCGATGGTCAGCTCGTCTCACACGCGAGAAGTTTCGGCTGGAAACAAGCGCCCCCTCTTCTCGCACGTTTTGCACGTTGAGTAGTTTTAATGCGGCTCCTTCGTACACAGTGCTGATCTTTTGGAAAGCAGGAGGCAAAATTGACACGTTCCCATACCGGGAGTCGAACCCGGGCCGCCTGGGTGAAAACCAGGAATCCTAACCGCTAGACCATATGGGAGTGCACAACCCTGCTGTTCCGGGCATCATGCAAGCAAACTACATAAATATGAGAAAACACGCAAGAGAGTTGTCACTCAGAGTGTCGAAGGGTCGATGTATACTGGGGCTCAGTTGAAATGCAACGTCAGGACTTTCCCGAATTATGTCACACGAAGAGAGCACAGCCTTTTCCGCCCTGCCACGTGTGTATCGGTAACTCGCCGTGATCGTATAGTGGTCAGTACTTTGCGTTGTGGCCGCAACAACCCCGGTTCGAATCCGGGTCACGGCAGAATAGGGGCGTCTGCTTTTACTACTTGCACGAATGAAGGCAAAAAAAAGCCAATTGATGTGAACGAACGGCGCTTTACAGAGGAGTACTGCCTGACTGGATCGTTGATGAACGACAGAGACCACTCCGACCTCTTCTCGGGTTTCTTCAATGACTTACTAAGGATCTTCTTCACATTCGCCCATGCAGGGGAAGCCAGTTACACCAAAGCAAACGCAGGAAAGTGCAATTCAAGCAGAGACCAGGAGGGACCTGTTTACACCAAGAGTGGTCGGAGTATGGAACAATGCGCCAAGCCCTGTTTCTGGAGTCGATTCTTGGTTAGATATTGGGCTCACTGTTGTTCTCGCAGGTGTTGCGCTGCTTTTGAGCCGACAGAGCTCGTCTTGGTCTGTCGGGATAGCCCAATTGCAAATGATCGGCTCCAGGTACAGAAAAAACGTGCGTTTGGTACAAGAGTGCATGAAGGCACCGGAAATACATTGGGAACAAATGACTGGTGGTTCAAGACCTCTGTGAAGTGCAGGAGCGTGCAAGAAGAGGCTGTTTGCACCCAGTCTCGAACCGGGGACCTTTCGCGTGTTAGGCGAACGTGATAGCCGCTACACTACGGAAACCTGTAGGGACTGCTGCTGGTTTCTCGCTTGCGTTTCGGGCTGAGAAAGGGACGCGTCACTTTAGGCAGAGGGCGCTGGAGAGAGGAACAAAGGGCGCGATGAAACAAAATGCCGAAACCCGGGATCGAGCCAGGGACCTTTAGAACATACTCTCACGAATCGTTAGAATACGTGCGTTTGATCATCAATTGCGTAACAATCACATTCGTTCGACTTGAGCCATCAAGCTCATAGTTTTCAAATCTTGAAAGCTGTCATTGAGCACATCATAGTCTGCAGTACGCCCCGTAACTTGCGTACTTCAACAGAAAGAAGAGCAGACAGCTCCATAAATATGCGAGGCGCAGAGAGTGCAAGGCGAGCCGCACACGTTTCGGTGGCTGAGAGAGGGCAGTTTTTGCTTCTGCATTTCCCAAGTAAGGACGCATGACAACAAGCGATCGCGGTGCTCATTTACGACATAGTGGTGATGAGTTTTCAGTACGTGTTCTTTTGAACGAGCAATGAGGTTGCTGCCTTGGACAGCTGACTGCACGCTCTCATTGTGCCACGTGATGAGTATTCACCAGGCTCGTTCAGTCATTAGTCACATTCCATCGTTTGCCATAAGCAGATGCTGCAAGGTGATGTGGATATCAGTTCCCAGTCTTGTGGACGAGGACAAAAAGAACACACAAGGGCTCATCCACGAGTTGAACCCAGGACCTCCCACACCCTAAGCGAGAATCATACCCCTAAACCAATGAGCCACGGCAGCACTTTCCATTTTATTCTGTCAGCCAGCTTGAGGACGGGGGAGAGGCGTCATTCGCTCGTCCAGTCAGACCTTCATCAATAAGTCAAGAAAGCCGCAATTACACGACTGCCTTGCAGACGAAGGGCAGTGAACTGCACCCGGTAAGAGGGGAACAAGCGGCACTAGGCGACACCGAGGCATGAGCCCCAGGGAGGGGGGTTAGCTTGCATGGTACAGCGCTCGCTTTGCATGCGAGAGGTAGCGGGATCATTTCCCACGTCCTCCAGGTGTGTGCTTAGAGCTTGATGTGCCGAAAGGTGTCCTTTAGCCTGTGGTCACGCCTTGCATGGAGAGCGTCATGCAGCTGTCAATCATTTCGCAGCCACGCCCCCTCTTCATCTTCTCTCTGCCTTAAGCGTCTCCGCCACTCTCTCTTGACATTTCATGTCAGCATGTCAGAAGTCCGAGTGACGTTTTTAATGGCTGAGTGAGGGCACGATGCTAAAGCAGAGAGGCCACTTCAGCCAGAGAGACTTGTGCTAGGTGAGATCTGAAAAACAGACTCGCAACAGAAACAGACCAAAAAAGTATCGGTGAGCTCAAAAGGCAAATGCAACATCCAGCAGAGGGCGTCTAAAGATTAGGGAACGGGCGACTGAAATCCATGAGGCAAACTTTCTGGCTGTGTACTGCAGCTGGCCTCGTTGGCGTGGTTGGTAGCGCGTCAGTCTCATCATCTGAAGGTCCTGAGTTTGATCCTCACACGGGGCAGGGCTGCTTCCTCTCTTGCTCTTTTCAAACACTTGCGGCAACTGTTCGCTCATAACCACGTCTGGAATGCGTGACCTTTACACGGGGGAGAAGCAACGCCGCATCCCTTTTCTAAAGAACATTCACATTCAGAAATAAGTCAAGAAATTTGCCATTACTTTCGCTCGCGCTGCTGTCAGCCTGCCCATGTTGCCAAAGAAAGATTCACTCGGCGTCAACATGACAGAACAGCGATCACTTGAAAACACTATTCCACACTCCGTAAGCAAGAACTTCAGTGTTTGCAGTCACCCGATATGCCGATAGTCAAAGGAGCACAAAACACGAAGCGTCAAAAGAGAAGATGAGTTGATGGAAAGAGCGTTGAATTGATGAGCACAAAAGTTCAGCTCGTACAATAGGCAACGAAGGTCCCGGCGTCATCATCGCACTTGAAAGGACTGCCTTGCAGACTAAGGGCAGTGGGAGGTTGCTGTTTTGAGATGGAGGCATTGGGATGGTGGGCCGAGATCTATTCTTCTTAAGGAATTCTTCATCGTGAAAGATCGGTCCACAGGTCATCCAAAGAACTTACAAATTTTTTGGACTCAGGGAATCACGTGCTTCCGGAAGGGAGTGAAGTGCTCAAACACATGACATGCCCCCTTGATCTCACATGCACAATTCTGCTGCAACATGCACAGCTACCGTCCACACCAGGCAGTGGGGCTTCAGCAGAATTTGCTACGCCACCTGCAATTACATATCCAGCTGCACACATATACATGGCCCCTCTGTCCTTTTCAGGATCTCAAAAAAAAGCATAGCGTGGTTTTCCTGCAACCTGATTGACCGCATCTCCCTCAGAATGTGCCCCGTTGCATTCATTGCTGAAGCAGGACGGAGGCTAACGGGCATGCCAGAACAGTTAGGCTCAGCGATCTCTCCAAAATATTGTGGTTGTAGTGGAAGAAATATGGTTTAAATTGTACCTTGGTATTTCAAACTCTCTCTAGAATGTGATCCATTTCTATTTTATTTTGACAGGAACTGGCTAATGACACTAGATGAAAAGAGAAGAAAGAAAACACAACGTTTCGGCCGTGGAGCCTTCTTCAGGTGTGAGGGCTCCACGGCTGAAATGTTGTGTTTTCTTTCTTCTCTTTTAAGCATGGAATAGACCTATTACTTGTTCCTTTGCAGCCTACGCATGCTGACACAGCTCCCCACCTGAACTGCTAATGATGCCTGGTAGTTTGTGGTACTTGGGTATTGTCTTATGTTTGCTCAAACTGCATATGTGTGATTGCATATTTTTGGGTATTTTCATATGTCAATATTTAATTCACTGACATTCCTGTATGCTTGGAAGAAAGGTAGATTGGATTTGGCACAGGACGCCTGCCCATATTTGTTGATCATTGTTGGGCTGGAAAAACAATGATAAAAAGTGTATGAAAAAAGCTCTCTCCAATATTTCCCTTCTCTTCGCCATGGTTACACTGCCCGTTCTTTCCGTCTTTTGTCCTTCTACAAAGATTGCAGGGCTCTTTTTCCACCATAATATCAGAATATTTTTTTCTCTTTTAAAGGCTGTAGGTGGGGTGTGATGGACTGTACCACTATCATAGAAGATTTTTTCAGGACACATCGCAGTTCCATAGTAGAATTTATCAATAGTAGAATTCCATAGGACATTATTTACCAACATATTACCCAGTGTGAGACTCTGCCAGTAAACCTCAGAGCATTGAGTTCTCCACTGATAAAGATGGCTGTCTGAAGTCATGAAATCCACTGCTGGGATGCCTGAGAGACAGTAATTGAATCTTGGCTGGAATTAGGCTTTCTATTAGTGTTGATCTTTGGGAATTATGTGGTAAAAAGGGAAAACTCCTTTACTTTAGTCACTTTGAATGTTCAAATGTACAGAACCTGCAAAACTAAGCAATGAAAAAAATCCATCACCACTCTCATGATAGCATAACTCATAGTCTCTGCTGTTGTGTAACAATACACACTTTCAATTTTCTTATCGCCTGTCTCCAGAGAGAATGTTGTTAGTGCTGATGACCTTGAATTAGACCTTGTTGACTCTGTAAAACAATCTTCCTCTGCTTAGATTTTCACTCAGATTGATTTTGTTCTCAGATTATTCCTGGCAGGACTGAGTTTCTAGGAAATGAAAAGTGAAAGAAAAAGTACAGAAGATCAGCCCTTGAATATACAACATTGTGCAGTGAGATTGTTAAATGTATTAGCTGCTATCCTGAGTTAGAGCCTGTCGTGGTAAGCAGTGGATGACAGGATCTAGCACAGATACTAATGAAACACTGTTAATGAAAGATAAAACACTTGAGTCTTATTTTAGTTTTCCATTTCCCTTTCATTTGTGATGTACTGTACAACAGGCCACAGAACATGCACAAAAACAGATATGCACACATTCACACCAGGCAATGACAGTCTGCCCAGTCAGAATCTGAGCTGAGGTATCAGAATTCTGAATTCCCTGAATTCTGTCATGGATCATCCACAATAAGGGCAATGTTTGAACACGAGGATCCCCAGGAGAGAGCCTAGTAACATAAATCTTGGAGCAAAAGCAGATGATTAACTTCATAGTTTGTGTGGTTGAGCCAAAGTTGAGCATGAGGATATGTGAGTCACCATTCTTAGAAATGGATCCAACTTCAGACAGGCGTCAAAAGTAAGAGTATACAGTGCTGGGGCAATGACACTTCAATGATCAGAAGGATAACAAGAGTTTTAATGCATTGAAATTGATTTTCTGGTGATGCACACTGTCATGGAACTATTAATTTTTTAAGGATCACTTACTGACGTCAGACAGCTGCCAATTCTCCAGACTGGAAGGATGAACAGTTTATCCCCCTAGGTACCATATTTCCATATTTCGAAGCATTGGAATAATACATGTCATACAGCAACATAAAAACAGGAAGACAAGTATCACAGCCCCTATAATCGGTGTTAGTAACTTAAAAGAAAAACATTCCCCCTGGCCCAAACTGTGATTCTAACCAGGAGAGAAAAGCCGGTGTATCTTTTATGCCTCTCTCTTTATTCACCTTGTCTTTTAGTTCTTTCAAATGCTGAATAGCGAGCGTAAGATTTCCATAATCATCGTCATTAGCTGGAATATATGTACAACAGGAGTCTCCTACTAAAGCATAGACTCCTCCAGATGCTGCATTTTGAAGGTCCAGCACGAACCTGTTCTGAAGTGCCATTAATCTAACTCCCCTTAATTCTTGTTTGATAGCGTCTAAGCCTTCTAACGTGATATTAATAAAAGAGTACATTTCATAAAAAGTCGCATGGGTGAGGCTGTAGAATGAGGCATTAAAGCACATATATAACAAGATGCATTAAATTTCTTTAACTTTACAGTATGATTTATAAATTTATACCACAAATTACTCATGTCCCCCTCATTATCAGTTTCATTCAGCCAGTTTGTATACAAAGAGGCTTCGTGTTTAGATTCTTCCTCTTTTGGGGTGGTGACAGGCTTCTACATAAAAAGGAAAAAGGCTGTGCACATCAGTCCCAAGCAGGTTATCCCCATCTGTCCTTGTGGAGACATCACTCCTGCGCTTTGCTCAGTTCGTTTGTGACCTTTTTACAGTGGGAAGCATGAATCCAGGGCACCATTTCTGTGACCTTCACAGCAGTGGCAGTGGTCAGCAGCACCTGGTACAGCCCCCTCCACCTGAGTGAACACCATTTCTTTTTCCTGAAGTCTTTCACCAGAATCCAGTCTCCTTATTCACTCATTAGTTCTTACAGCACAGGTAAATCCCTGTGGGCTGGAGCCCAGCATAATCTTAGGCTTTTTTGGTCAACTTTGGTCAACAGATTGGTCAACAACTGGGTAATAACTCTTAGAAAAATCTACACATTGTTCCCCTGCCTCAGCTGTGACGTTTTGCAGAACAATTCTAGCTGAAGTTGTAAAATTTCTCTTTGTTCCGTTCCTGCAAAACATCTTATTATGAACAAACAAACCACAATAATCATTTGCATCTAGGGGAATCACTCCCAAGGGTAAGCCCCCTTAAAACTATATTGTTCTACCCATCAGGTTCTGCCACTAGATAAGAGAACCTTTCCCATGAAATCATTTTTTGACCTTCATGATCCCTTCAGGGCGTACAATTAGCACAGAAGCAGCAGCTTTAGTCCACATGTTTTTCAAACAGGATATTAACGATATGATCATAACGAATAATACCAGACCCACAAATATGTATTGAACCAGAGACCCTCTCCATGTTCCTAGCACAGACTGTAGCCATGCACCAATGCCCCAATCATCTGGATTGCAGGATTTACGAAGAAAATTATTTTCGCAGTAATTAATTTATTATATTTACTATATTTATTATACACGTGTAAATTAATTACTGCGAAAATAATTTACTTCGTACACTGTGCAGAGAGCCGTATACTCCTAGTTGCGGCACACACGATACGTACAGTAAAAAGCCTCAGGCACTGTGTTAGATGTGTTTTCGACGTTATATATGCGTTTATTAATGTCGTCGATTTTACGGTTGCAATTCGACGTTGATTATACGTCGAGGCGACGTATATATACGTATAGCCGTATTTTCGCCGTGAATATACGTATATTCGACGAATCAATGCCCACTGTGTAAACTCTTGAGCAAACTCTGAACCAGCTCTAAGGAAACGAATCCGATTAGACGTTACTTTGACTCATCTTTTTACGCTCAGTGCGGGATTGCTCAAATATGCAAATGGTGAGGCTCCAGT
>NW_027167912.1:35000-47500 GCF_040954835.1 Lepisosteus oculatus | reverse complement strand
ACCAAATCTGTCTTTAAACACCTTGCTCAGTCTCTGACGAGACTGTCAAAAATTGCTTTCGCCGATTGTATTGCAAACCGGCGGAAGCGGGGTATTGGGAAAAGTTTTCAACTAGCAATAATCGCACCTCGGTTTAACGTCACAGGCTACGATACTGCCACTGCGCAAAGCTGACGGTTGCCAGGCAACCGCGGGGATCCTATGGAAATCAACATGGTTCATGATTAAGTTTATGAGCAATCTAATTACTTATTCGTTTAAAACGCTATATAAAATAAAGTTTATTATTAATTTGCTGGACAGAGCGGTGAACATTATTATGCATAAGACAAAGATAACGATCCTGATCAGTTTAGAAATCTGTGTACGCTGTAAGGTTTTTACTTCTTAAACTTAAAATACACGTTTCGAATAGAAAGAAATCCTCTTCCTGGTACAGTATGTATAGCAAACCAGCACGTCTTTTTTCTCCAATCAGAGGGGTGTCAGATGGTGTCAGCCAATCACCATTCTGAAGCCCTACCATTAACTCTGGTATGGGGAGACCCCAGATGTCACGCCCTCTGCAGCCTGAGGGCGCTCCTTCTCTGTCCTGTCCCTAGTTTCCGGTCTGCTGTCCTTCCTGTCCCTCTCTGTCCCTTGGGCTATATATTCCCGGGTCTTGCACTCTGTCCTGGATCAGCATTGACGTTCGGATGTCCTGAGACCCGCCTAGCACCAGGGCGCCCCACGTCCGCTCCCTGAGGGCATAGGTTTCTATACGGCATTCCTGAACTCTTTGCACTATGAGCCCGGGCCTTTTTCCCGTCTCGCCGCTACGCATATGGGTCTTTTTCCGCTCTCCTGCTCCCCACAGTTAGTCCCTTTGGACGTCCGTGACACCAGAATTCTGTCCCATAGTTTAGACAGATGATAGATACTTTTATTGATCCCGTGAGGGAAATAAAGTAAATCATTTTCATTTTAGGAAATTATTAAACGCTCTGTTAAAAGCAAAGGAGATTGTCTGTTATAGTGGACATAAAAACAAGAGTTCGCTGGCATTATATCTTAGAAAACACAGACCGGCGCCAGACCGGTAAAATGCCAGATGAACTAGGGATTGGACAGTTTCCAAGTGCTTGTACAATCGATGGAAATGTTCAAATAATTTTGCAAAAGAAATAAACAAAATAATCATTTATTTCTTTATCATATTGGCTAGCTAATGTCCTCTCTTTGCTAGTTAGTGGCTGTGTTTCTGCGTTGGGTAGCAACGGGTGACTGTTCTCAGGCGGAAGATGTAAACAGCTTAATGTTCGTGTTAAATCATTTTTTAAAATTAAAATTCATTCTATACAGCAATCGCATATTTGGGTACCGTTTCATAAAACTTTCATGCTTAAAATGTTTAGGGAGAAATGGAAGACTGGTGTGTATTTTTTCTTTAAACTACCAAGACCAGCCACACAGTACAGTTTATGTAATACAGTAATGTTTATGTTCCTAAATTAATATCGTTTATGACCTTCAGATGTGTTATGCTCCTCTTCTCTTTATGCTCAGCTACTAAAATTTCCCTTTAGTGGTAAAATCCATATAAATATTCAAAACTAAGCGGATTAAAATGTGCACAGTAAAGTCATTAAATGATTAAATCTTTTCACTACTAACCAATACACCACCAGTGCCCCTGTCGGTCATTTTGGCCAGCCAATCACTTACCGCGGTGCCCTCCGGTGCCCTGCAGTGGCTTGTGGGTAGGTTACTGTACCGCAGGTTTTTATAGCGCATTTTGAATGGCTGCATCTGTATGATGTTATATGATGGGTTTTTTTTCAAATTTTAAATGATCATTTTTCATGGAGCTTTGAAGGGGATAAATTCAGCCTCTTTAGCCAGGCCAGAGCTCCAGAAGCCTGTGTAGGATTCTAGCTTTCTCCCCTTGCAGGCATCGGGCACAGAGGACGTCATGGTTTTCCAAAAAATCTTTTTTTTTTGTATTCCTTGTTGTTCCAAACTTAATTTTAAACACTTTTAATTAGAAATTATATTACAAATAGTGCAAAAAATGACTAATTTCACAAAAAATAATGTAATATAAAACAGATGTTTTTAACTTTATTGTAGTGTTTTAGAAACTAATATGTCTTCAAAAATGGTTATTTTTCACTCCTAGGAATGAAAGCTGTTGTTATATGATGTTTATTTTCAAATTTTGAAAAATCAAAGGATTCTAGCTTTCTCCCCTTGCAGGCATCGGACACAGAGAACCTCATGGTTTTCCTAAAAATCATTTTTTATGTTCCCTGGTGTTTCAAACTTAGTTTTAATTTCTTATTATGTTAAAAACAGGGTAATACATTTCTAATTGGACTATAAATAATGTCATATTGTCTGCTATAAAACTGATGTTTTCAACTCTATTCTAGAGATTCTAGAATCAACTAATAGAGAATTGAAATAAAAAAGAGCATAAGAAGACATTACCAACAACGACCACAAGATGGAGATAGTGTCTAGACATTACCAACAACGACCACAAGATGGAGATATTATCCAAAGAGGCAAGAGGGCAAAGCCGCGATAAGGTAAAATCATTTTTTGAAAGAGATTGCTGTCAGAATGCACATCCGTATCCCAAACAGAATCTCTAGTAAAATATGATCATTTGTGAAACAGGCAAATGAGTGTCTGCTACAATATGATTGCTACATATCTGCATTTGTTGGTTTTTAAGGAGTAATAGTGGAGGGGGTTTAAACCTGCGATCCCGTGTGTTGAAGTATTTCACAACACTACCCCTAGCACATCTGGAAATAAATCCTCATAATGATTATTGCCCTGGGCATGTACCAAAAAATCAGTGAGCATATATATATATATCACTGTGTTGAAGCTAGAGACACAGAATAACTGCAAACACATCCTAGCTACAGTGTAGTTCAGGTGGGTAGCTGCGTCAGCATGCGTAGGCTGCAAAGGAACAAGTAATAGGTTTATTCCATGCTGAAAAAAAGAAGAAAGAGAACACAACGTTTCGGCCGTGGAGCCTTCTTCAGGTGTGAGAGAGACAGGGCAGTAGGCAGAGGTAAAGTAGCGGGAGAACAAAGGTTGGGAGGGAGGAGGAGTGAGAGGCGGGAGCAGGGGACAGAAAGAGAGGCCAATCAAGAGGTGTGAAGTCAGAATGGGTGCAGAGAGGTGTGAAATGAAACTTCCAATGAATGGAGAAAATTTAAAAGAACAGTAGTCTGTTATTAAGGGAAGGGAGAATGTGTGATCCTAGCTGAAGAATAATTTTAGTTTCGGTGGTCTTTCTGATGTATGAGTTCGGAAAAACGTTTTTGAGAACAAAGACGGAGAGATTAGAGTGGTCGTTGTCGAGGTGAAATGAGAAACAATGGGCTTGGAGAGATCTTTAATCTTCACAGCCCTGACGTGTTCTCTGAAGTGGTCTCCGAGTCTCCTTCCTGTTTCTCCAATGTAGATGGCTGGACATTTACTGCAAGAGATACAGTAAATGAGGTTGCTGAAAGTACAAGATGCTATCTGGGTGATCCGGAATTGTCCTGAGGGGCCTTGAATGATTGTGGTGGTGGCTGTGTACTTGCAGGTGATACAACGAGCTCTGTTGCAAGGGAAAGTGCCTGGTGTGGATGGTTGTTGAGGGCGGTCAAGGGAGCTGTGAACAAGGAGGTTACGCAGATTAGGTGGTCGGCGATATGAGATGATAGGGTGATCAGAAAAGAGGGCCCCAATGGAGGGATCATCCTGTAGGATGGAAAAGTTGTGGTTAATGGTCCTGGGGATAGGAAGTGTGTTAGGGTGGTAAGGAAGCACCAAAGGAATGTGGTTATTACGGCGGGAGTTCCTGATCGGATTGATGGTCCAGGGGGTGTTTTTGGCTGGGGCAAGGGCCCTGTCAATCACACTGCTGGGGTATCCTCTGTTGATGAAAAATGAATACATTTCGAGGGCTTGGTTCTCGAAGTCGATGTCATCGCTGCATAGTCATCGTAACCTAAGGAACTGTGAAAAAGGAAGAGAGTTTTTAGTATGGTTGGGGTGAAATGAGCTGTACAGGAGGTAGCTGTGTGAATCCGTGGGTTTGTAATAAACTGAAGTGGACAGTCGGGGGTAGTTGATAGACAAGTGGATGTCTAGAAACGGAAGAGTGGTGGAAGATATGTTAACCGTATATTTGAGGGACGGGTGGAAGTTGGTTAAATGGTGCAGGAAGAACTCAAGCTGATCGCTGGAGCATGTGGCGGCACCGACGCAGTCATCAATATATCACTTGTAGAGGTCAGGGACATAGCCAGTGTAGGAAGCGAAGAAGCGTTCTTCTACCCAGCCGAGGTCAGGGACATAGCCAGTGTAGGAAGCGAAGAAGCGTTCTTCTACCCAGCCGACAAAAATGTTGGCATAGCTGGGTCCCATTCTGGTGCCCATGGCAACTCCACTGACCTGTTGGTAAAAAAGATTATTGAAAGAGAATGCGTTCAGTGTGAGGACCAATTCTGCAAGGCGTACCAGGGTGTGGGTGGGTGGATCAAGCACTGTGTGTTTGTCCAGCGTGTGCTTGAGGGCTGTAAGGCCGTCATTATGGGGAATGACGGTGTACAGAGATGTGATGTCCATGGTAAAAATGTGGCATTCGGTACCCTGAAATTGGAAATCATTGAAAAGTTGGAGCGCGTGGTTGGTGTCTTTGATGTATGAGGGAAGATCTTCAACCAGCGGTCTCATGAGGCTGTCGAGAAAGGCTGAGATGTAAGTAGTTGGACAGTTACATGCTGATACGATGGGGCGTCCAGGGGTGTCCGGTTTGTGGATTTTGGGGAGGAGGTAAAATTGAGATACCTGTGGATGTTCCATGATGAGCCGGTTCGCCTCCTGGGGGAGCTCGTTACTGCTGATAAGAAGGGAAATGGTGGATACCACTTCCTTTTGGTAGTCAGTGGTAGGGTCCTGTTGGAGAGGGAGGTAGGCAGAAGTGTCAGTTAGTTGTCTAGAGGCTTCAAAGATATATAGATCCTTACGCCACACCACAACAGCACCTCCTTTGTCCGCTGGTTTGATGACGATATCATCCCTGTTGCGGAGAGACTGGAGCACCTGATTTTCTCCTTGGGTGAGGTTAGACCTATGTTTACTGGGTATAGAGAGTGCCTTGGGAGCTTGATTAGTGCATTGGTTGATGAAATAATCAACTGGTGGAAAACGGCCAGAGGAGGGAGTCCAACAGCTCTGTTTGGGATTAATGTTGTTAATGACATCAATAACCGGGTTATAAAGGAACAAGTAACAGTGTTCCTGCACCTTTGACCTCATCCAGAATGTATCGTTTTTTGAAAGGGATTGCTGTCAGAATGCACAACTGAATCCCAAACAGAATCTCTAGTCAAATATGATCATTTGTGAAGCAGGCAAATGAGTCTCTCAGGTGCACATTGCTCATTTTCAGACACAATTATGCAATACTTTCACCATGCGTTGAGCAGTAGGGATTAAAGATACCAGAGGTAAGGTTTAAAAGTGATTCTGAGGTGCAACACATCGGCGATACAGCTAGGCATCTGAAATGCGGGGTTTGAGAGCCCTTCAGGGAACACCGTACCCTAAAGGTACCAGAAGTCCACTAGTATAAGCATTAAGTCACTGTCACCCCTGTTACAATGTGATTGCTACATATCTTCATTTCTTTGGTTTTTAAGGAGTAAGAGTGCAGGAGGTCTAAATCTGCGTTCCAGTGTGTTGAAGAATTTCACAACACTACCTGTAGCCCATCTGAAAATAAATCCTCATTTTGATTATTGCCCTGGGCATGTACCAATAAATCACTGAGCATATATATATATCTCACTGTGTTGAAGCTAGAGACCTGTATGTAATAATATGATGCTAAAATTTTATTTTCATATATATTAATGTAATAAATGATTGCTTATGCTTTATAAACAAACCTAATTAAAATAAAAGCTTAAGTTTTGTATTTATCTTGTACCATAGAACATGATTTTCTTTGTATTTCAAGCCCACAAAGTGTCCAAATGACGCACTACATGATATAAGGAAGATTATCACATGCATATCGGTATTACAAACTAGCCAGTGGGGCCCGTTCAGCTCCGGGCTCATCGCCTGCGGCTCTCAGCTTGCGAGCGTGCCCAATCCGCGCGATAACTCGGAAAACACCCGGCCACACTGTGCCGGAAACGACGCACTCTGGGAAGCCGCTATGCAGGCAAGGTCCCAAGATCCCCTGTGGCCGGACACTTCCCGCCCCCCAAAGAAAAGAGCGCCAATCAGACGGCCGGAGACCGAGGACTCGCGGAGCAGACGGCCACAATCACCATTACAAGAGCGATTGAGAACGTGCTTGTTTTCTCTCTTTGACCAGCTAGGCTGCGCCCCACCCGAAGGCAGGGAAGCACAAAAATTGCATGGAACTCATTCATGCTCCTCTCCACGGAAATCTTTAGTAAAAGGCGAAAGATTTGTACGAGATGAAGAGAAACCAGAGTGCGTGGTTGCACAGCTGCAGGAGCCCAGGCCGCCTTCAAGGCCTCTGCCCTGCCGGTCGTGGTTGGCAATACACCTGGCCTTACAAACGAGCCAGTGGGGCCCGTTCAGCTCCGGGCTCATCGCCTGCGGCTCACGGCTTGCGAGCGTGCCCAATCCGTGCGATAACTCGGAAAACACCCGGCCACACTGTGCCGGAAACGACGCACTCTGGGAAGCCGCTATGCAAAGCGAGGTCCCAAGATCCCCTGCGGCCGGACACTTCCCGCCCCCCAAAGAAAAGAGCGCCAATCAGACGGCCGGAGACCGAGAACTCGCGGAGCAGACAGCCACAATCGCCATATCAAGAGTGATTGCGAACGTTTTTGTTTTCTCTCTTTGACCAGCCCAGCTGCGCCCCACCCGAAGGCAGGGAAGCACAAAAATTGCATGGAACTCATTCATGCTCCTCTCCATGGAAATCTTTAGTAAAAGGCGAAAGATTTGTACGAGATGAAGAGAAACCAGAGTGCGTGGCTGCACAGCTGCAGGAGCCCAGCCCGCCTTCAAAGCCTCTGCGCTGCCGGTCATGGTTGGCAATGCACCTGGCCTTACAAACGAGCCAGTGGGGCCCGTTCAGCTCCGGGCTCATCGCCTGCGGCTCACGGCTTGCGAGCGTGCCCAATCCGTGCGATAACTCGGAAAACACCCGGCCACACTGTGCCGGAAACGACGCACTCTGGGAAGCCGCTATGCAAAGCGAGGTCCCAAGATCCCCTGCGGCCGGACACTTCCCGCCCCCCAAAGAAAAGAGCGCCAATCAGACGGCCGGAGACCGAGAACTCGCGGAGCAGACAGCCACAATCGCCATATCAAGAGTGATTGCGAACGTTTTTGTTTTCTCTCTTTGACCAGCCCAGCTGCGCCCCACCCGAAGACAGGGAAGCACAAAAATTGCATGGAACTCATTCATGCTCCTCTCCACGGAAATCTTTAGTAAAAGGCGAAAGATTTGTACGAGATGAAGAGAAACCAGAGTGCGTGGCTGCACAGCTGCAGGAGCCCAGCCCGCCTTCAAAGCCTCTGCGCTGCCGGTCATGGTTGGCAATGCACCTGGCCTTACAAACGAGCCAGTGGGGCCCGTTCAGCTCCGGGCTCATCGCCTGCGGCTCTCAGCTTGCGGCCGTGCCCAATCCGTGCGATAAGTCGGAAAACACCCAGCCACACTGTGCCGGAAACGACGCACTCTGGGAAGCCGCTATGCAAAGCGAGGTCCCAAGATCCCCTGCGGCCGGACACTTCACACCCCCCAAAGAAAAGAGCGCCAATCAGACGGCCGGAGACCGAGGACTCGCGGAGCAGACGGCCACAATCACCATTACAAGAGCGATTGCGAACGTGCTTGTTTTCTCTCTTTGACCAGCTAGGCTGCGCCCCACCCGAAGGCAGGGAAGCACAAAAATTGCATGGAACTCATTCATGCTCCTCTCCACGGAAATCTTTAGTAAAAGGCGAAATTAAGTCTAAGTGCCTGTGGGCACTTTTCCTGTCCGTGGGGGGTGGACCGTCTTTCATTAGAAGGTTAGTCTGTTCTACTCTGAGAATGTAGAGGGGGTGGGAAGTGCCCGCGGTCATTTAATTAGTATTACAATCTTAGTTATCTTTCTAGTTCACAGGTTTGCATGCATAATTTAATTTTGAAAGCCACTGAGACATCAGGTACTACTGTTGTATTTATGAAAAAGAAACAAAACAAAAAACATACTAACAACTGTGCCATCCTACTCCTTAGTTAATACATTTTATTATTCATAAACAGTTAACATTGTTAGCAAAATATTTTGAATTATATTTAACCCTATTTTTTCTTTAGTTTTGTATTTAACTTATTATATGATAGTCAGACTTAATGTATATTAATGTATATTTGAACAATGAAAATACTTGGGGGACACTTCCCGCCCCCCAAAGAAAAGAGCGCCAATCAGACGGCCGGAGACCGAGGACTCGCGGAGCAGGCGGCCACAATCACCATTACAAGAGCGATTGCGAACGTGCTTGTTTTCTCTCTTTGACCAACCCAGCTGCGACCCACCCGAAGACAGAAAAGCACAAAAATTGCATGTAACTCATTCATGCGCCTCTCCACAGAAATCTTTAGTAAAAGGCGAAAGATTCGGACGAGATGAAGGGAAACCAGAGTGCGTGGCTGCACAGCTGCAGGAGCCCAGGCCGCCTTCAAAGCCTCTGCGCTTCCGGTCATGGTTGGCAATGCACCTGGCCTTACAAACTAGCCAGTGGGGCCCGTTCAGCTCCGGGCTCATCGCCTGCGGCTCTCAGCTTGCGAGCGTGCCCAATCCGCGCGATAACTCGGAAAACACCCGGCCACACTGTGCCGGAAACGACGCACTCTGGGAAGCCGCTATGCAGGCAAGGTCCCAAGATCCCCTGTGGCCGGACACTTCCCGCCCCCCAAAGAAAAGAGCGCCAATCAGACGGCCGGAGACCGAGGACTCGCGGAGCAGACGGCCACAATCACCATTACAAGAGCGATTGCGAACGTGCTTGTTTTCTCTCTTTGACCAGCTAGGCTGCGCCCCACCCGAAGGCAGGGAAGCACAAAAATTGCATGGAACTCATTCATGCTCCTCTCCACGGAAATCTTTAGTAAAAGGCGAAAGATTTGTACGAGATGAAGAGAAACCAAAGTGCGTGGCTGCACAGCTGCAGGAGCCCAGGCCGCCTTCAAGGCCTCTGCCCTGCCGGTCGTGGTTGGCAATACACCTGGCCTTACAAACGAGCCAGTGGGGCCCGTTCAGCTCCGGGCTCATCGCCTGCGGCTCACGGCTTGCGAGTGTGCCCAATCCGTGCGATAACTCGGAAAACACCCAGCCACACTGTGCCGGAAACGACGCACTCTGGGAAGCCGCTATGCAAAGCGAGGTCCCAAGATCCCCTGCGGCCGGACTCTTCCCACCCCCCAAAGAAAAGAGCGCCAATCAGACGGCCGGAGACCGAGGACTCGCGGAGCAGACTGCCACAATCGCCATAACAAGAGTGATTGCGAACGTTTTTGTTTTCTCTCTTTGACCAGCCAGGCTGCGCCCCACCCGAAGGCAGGGAAGCACAAAAATTGCATGGAACTCATTCATGCTCCTCTCCACAGAAATCTTTAGTAAAAGGCGAAAGATTTGTACGAGATGAAGAGAAACCAAAGTGCGTGGCTGCACAGCTGCAGGAGCCCAGGCCGCCTTCAAGGCCTCTGCCCTGCCGGTCGTGGTTGGCAATACACCTGGCCTTACAAACGAGCCAGTGGGGCCCGTTCAGCTCCGGGCTCATCGCCTGCGGCTCACGGCTTGCGAGCGTGCCCAATCTGTGCGATAACTCGGAAAACACCCGGCCACACTGTGCCGGAAACGACGCACTCTGGGAAGCCGCTATGCAAAGCGAGGTCCCAAGATCCCCTGCGGCCGGACACTTCCCGCCCCCCAAAGAAAAGAGCGCCAATCAGACGGCCGGAGACCGAGAACTCGCGGAGCAGACAGCCACAATCGCCATATCAAGAGTGATTGCGAACGTTTTTGTTTTCTCTCTTTGACCAGCCCAGCTGCGCCCCACCCGAAGGCAGGGAAGCACAAAAATTGCATGGAACTCATTCATGCTCCTCTCCACGGAAATCTTTAGTAAAAGGCGAAAAATTTGTACGAGATGAAGAGAAAGCAGAGTGCGTGGCTGCACAGCTGCAGGAGCCCAGCCCGCTTTCAAAGCCTCTGCGCTGCCGGTCATGGTTGGCAATGCACCTGGCCTTACAAACGAGCCAGTGGGGCCCGTTCAGCTCCGGGCTCATCGCCTGCGGCTCACGGCTTGCGAGCGTGCCCAATCCGCGCGATAACTCGGAAAACACCCGGCCACACTGTGCCGGAAACGACGCACTCTGGGAAGCCGCTATGCAGGCAAGGTCCCAAGATCCCCTGCGGCCGGACACTTCCCGCCCCCCAAAGAAAAGAGCGCCAATCAGACGGCCGGAGACCGAGGACTCGCGGAGCAGACAGGCACAATCGCCATAACAAGAGTGATTGCGAACGTTTTTGTTTTCTCTCTTTGACCAGCCCAGCTGCGCCCCACCCGAAGGCAGGGAAGCACAAAAATTGCATGGAACTCATTCATGCTCCTCTCCACGGAAATCTTTAGTAAAAGGCGAAAGATTTGTACGAGATGAAGAGAAACCAGAGTGCGTGGCTGCACAGCTGCAGGAGCCCAGCCCGCCTTCAAAGCCTCTGCGCTGCCGGTCATGGTTGGCAATGCACCTGGCCTTACAAACGAGCCAGTGGGGCCCGTTCAGCTCCGGGCTCATCGCCTGCGGCTCACGGCTTGCGAGCGTGCCCAATCCGTGCGATAACTCGGAAAACACCCGGCCACACTGTGCCGGAAACGACGCACTCTGGGAAGCCGCTATGCAAAGCGAGGTCCCAAGATCCCCTGCGGCCGGACACTTCCCACCCCCAAAGAAAAGAGCGCCAATCAGACGGCCGGAGACCGCGGACTCTCGGAGCAGACTGCCACAATCGCCATAAGACCAATTGCGAGCGTTTTTGTTTTCTCTCTTTGACCAGCCAGGTTGCGCCCCACCCGAAGGCAGGGAAGCATAAAAATTGCATGGAACTCCTTCATGCTCCTCTCCACGGAAATCTTTAGTAAAAGGCGAAAGATTTGTACGAGATGAAGAGAAACCAGAGTGCGTGGCTGCACAGCTGCAGGAGCCCAGGCCGCCTTCAAGGCCTCTGCCCTGCCGGTCGTGGTTGGCAATACACCTGGCCTTACAAACGAGCCAGTGGGGCCCGTTCAGCTCCGGGCTCATCGCCTGCGGCTCACGGCTTGCGAGCGTGCCCAATCCGTGCGATAACTCGGAAAACACCCGGCCACACTGTGCCGGAAACGACGCACTCTGGGAAGCCGCTATGCAAAGCGAGGTCCCAAGATCCCCTGCGGCCGGACACTTCCCGCCCCCCAAAGAAAAGAGCGCCAATCAGAAAGCCGGAGACCGAGGACTTGCGGAGCAGACGGCCACAATTGCCATTACAAGAGTGATTGCGAACGTTTTTGTTTTCTCTCTTTGACCAGCCAGGCTGCGCCCCACCCGAAAGCAGGGAAGCACAAAAATTGCATAGAACTTATTCATGCTCCTCTCCACGGAAATTTTTAGTAAAAGGCGAAAGATTTGTATGAGATGAAGAGAAACCAGAGTGCGTGGCTGCATAGCTTCAGGAGCCCAGACCGCATTCAAAGCCTCTGCGCTGCCGGTCGTGGTTGGCAATGCACCTGGCCTTACAAACTAGCCAGTGGGGCCCGTTCAGCCCCGGGCTCATCGCCTGCGGCTCTCGGCTTGTGGGCGTGCCCAATCCGTGCGATAACTCGGAAAACACCCGGCCACACTGTGTCGGAAACGACGCACTGTAAGGCACCTTGAAGCGTGCACCCCCAACATTCTTCTTTGCACATCTGTGAAAGGTAAACTCTTGAGCAAACTCTGAACCAGCTCTAAGGAAACTAATCCGATTAGACATTACTTTGACTCATCCTTTAAGGGACCCTTGATAATTGGAGAAATCAATGATTTCGAATGAATTCTGTATGCGTTAAAAGACAGCTATACACAGAAAACATGCAGGACACTGCTCATGATGTTTCCCGAGCCGAAACACAGTGCGTTTTTCCAAGCCATCTGACAAAGCCCACCCACTGAAAACTGCACTGGTGCTAATAACGCCAAGGTCACGGGTTCGAGCCCCGCACAGGCCAGGCCAGGAGAAGAGAAAAGTGTTTGAAGATTTAAGAGTGTCTTAGGTGGAGCCAAAATCAAGTGTCACAAATACAAGTGGGAGGATTTCCAATGTTTAATATGGTAAAAATAAGCGGAAGTTATCTGCCGGTCCGGCACAGTCTGCCATGCTTTTGTCATATACTGTAAAGTGGTGTCGAACTGGGTGTCGAACTGGAGCCTCACCATTTGCATATGT
>NW_027167912.1:0-32500 GCF_040954835.1 Lepisosteus oculatus | reverse complement strand
ACAAAGTGTCTAAGTAGCGTGGGAATGCTAACCCTAACCCTAGCTGGAGTTTGAGCAATCCAGCACTGAGCGTAAAAAGATGAGTCAAAGTAACGTCTAATCGGATTAGTTTCCTTAGAGCTGGTTCAGAGTCTGCTCAAGAGTTTACCTTTCACACATGCGCAAAGAAGAATGTTGGGGGTGCACGCTTCAAGGCGCCTTACAGCTGTAGGGAGTGATTCGAGACGATTCGTGGCGTGTGCTCGTTCCCATATACCGTACGCCCCGGGGTGCAGTGCTAGGATGATGTACAATACCGCTTGGGCACGTAACGGCGTTATACGCAAGGTTTTCGTTTGTTCGTTTTGTTTTGCTCTGCTTTGCTTTGTTTTGCTTTCCATCGCGTTGGTAAGAGCGTAAATAAAAAGGCGATTCCTGCGTCTACCACTAATGTAAGAGCTATTTCAAGTGCGACGTGGTGCGGCTTTTCAAATGCTTGTGGGCATTTCTCTGTTGTTGATTCTTTTTTTGTGTGTAACAAAGTGGCATTTTCATGTCCGGACGGGGAGACTTTATCGTTCCGACATGAAGCCACCCTTAAGTCCTCTGAGGCGTGTCTGTCTGCAAGGCTTGTATTTTGGAAATGTTTTTTTGAAACGGAGAACGACTTTGAAATAGGCTTCCGCCGGCGCCTCGCGATCCAGGTAAGATTGTAGCAAGAACGCAGCGGCAGTGGGGCTTGCTGTAGTCGTGGCCGAGTGGTTAAGGCGATGGACTAGAAATCCATTGGGGTCTCCCCGCGCAGGTTCGAATCCTGCCGACTACGTTATCCGCCTCCAGGCGGTGTGTTTCGGCGCAAGCAAAGAAGCGCGCCTCTTTGCTGTTCCTGGTGGTTTTAAAACGCCCAATCGCTTGTACCCGCTGCCTTGGAAATAAGTTCTTCAGCGTCCGCGAATGGCATTTTGCAGCTGGAAGCAGATGTCGACGCGTTTTGCACAGAGCACCAAAAAAGCGTCTTTTTTGAAGGCTCAGGCACTGAGCATTGGTGGTTCAGTGGTAGAATTCTTGCCTGCCACGCGGGAGGCTCGGGTTCGATTCCCGGCCAATGCAGTGGCTTTTGCAGCGAGCGGCTCCATCACTTGCATCCCCTTGCAACTCGCAACTCAAAAAACCCACTGAAGCTAAGCAGGTGTGAGCCAGGTCAGTACCCGGATGAGGGTGAGCTACAGGGGAAAACAAAGCTTCCAGCTGGAAGCGGTGTTAATGGTGCCGGCGGTGGGGCGCTCACCCTGAGGTCTGTGCGGGTCCCAATGCCCCAGTATAGTGACGGAGATGCTGTGTTGTAAAAGGGCGCTGTCTTTTGGATGAGATGTAAAACCGAGGTCACAGCGCTCTGTGGTCATTCAAAATGACCACCAAAATCTTTGACAAAAGCTCTTGGTAATTGATGGTCTTCAATAATGCTTCTCCTTTAGGTACATTTTAAATCAGCTGAAAAATGCTGTGAAATGGGGGGGCACTTCAGGCCAGTGTAGGATTTGGGTTACAAGAACCATGAAACTGCACGAGAAAGCCCGTACACTGAATTACACGGCTTTCTATTCAAAGGAGGACAAAAGAAATTCCCTGAGTTCGATTTTTTGCAGCACAGAGAGGAGCACTGTTGTGAGGCCGGTTAGCTCAGTTGGTTCGAGCGTGGTGCTAATAACGCCAAGGTCACGGGTTCGAGCCCCATACTGGCCAGGTCCTTTTCTCCTCTCTTACCAAAGCTGTTAGGTTCCTTTCCGTGGTGAGAGGGGTTGTCATGCAACGCTGCCACATAGTGCCAACAGACAAGAGTGTTGCGGGAGAAGAGAAAAGTGTTTGAAGATTTAAGAGTGTCTTAGGTGGAGCCAAAATCAAGTGTCACAAATACAAGTGGGAGGATTTCCAATGTTTAATATGGTAAAAATAAGCATAAGTTATCTGCCGGTCCAGCACAGTCTGCCATGCTTTTGTCATATACTGTAAAATGGTGTCGAACTGGGTGTCGAACTGGAGCCTCACCATTTGCATATGTGAGGCTCCAGTTATACATCGAGTGTTGTTAAATAAAGCACTGACTTTATTTAACAACCACACCAAAACCTAACACAGGAGCTACACACACACATGAGGAGACTGACGAAAACGTACACACATTTAGGGTGGTAATTACCTAACAACACACTCTACTTTTACAGGACTACACAGGGCACTAGAATTACTAGGACATTATTTACACAGGTAGGGTCAGCCGCTGGTCATCGTGCTGACCCTCAGACTCTTCCCGGCTACCACTCCCAGCATGCCCAGCGGTACTACGAGCGCCTAGGGGCGCTTCCTCCTCACCACCAGGCGAGGGCGTTACAATATTTACTATATTTATTATACACGTGTAAATTAATTACTGCGAAAATAATTTACTTCGTACACTGTGCAGAGTGCCGTATACTCCTAGTGTTAGATGTGTTTTCGACGTTATATATGCATTTATTAATGTCGTCGATTTTACGGTTGCAATTCGACGTTGATTATACGTCGAGGCGACGTATATATACGTATAGCCGTATTTTCGCCGTGAATATACGTATATTCGACGAATCAATGCCCACAGCTTGGCATACAAGGGTTTTGCGGAGGGGTCTTGCCACCTGCCTGAAAAAAAACAGTAAAATGTTTGAGTGCCTATAGAGTTTCTATTTTTATTTTCTTGACAAAAGTTGATACCATTTCCTGGACACCCCGTCCCCCATCAGTGTGCGGTGCCCGAGGAAAAATCTGTAGGGGGGCTTCTGAAATTCTGAGGGGGGGTGATATTTCGGTTGAAACGGAGCTGTACGGTGCAGCTACCCAAATGAAATCTCGCAGCTATGCCATTGATTAGTGCTTCATGATAGAAGATAACGACTAGCAATCTGGTATTTGCGATGAAGTTCAGTTTCACATTTTTCGTCACTCTCACTGGAGAGTATTGCCTGGAGCGAAAAGTACCATAAGCGTTCATTTTTGCAGCTACATGGACGTTCTGAATCGTTAAGAAAAAATGTTGTAAAACCAACAGAAAGCACAGACTGCTATAACTAGTCCTAGTTATATAACGATTTTAAGTATAATGATAAACTACTGCAAGGAATCGGTCCACCTGAGCAAACAGGATCGTAATGTTGACACTCAATAACGACACTGATATGTGCAGTTCCTGGACGGATAGCCCTCCTGCCCATCAAACAGACTGAGTGACTGTTCGTGTCATTTAGTGTTGTCTGACCATTGACAAAGTACAACTATTTTTTTAGGGCGCAAATTAAGTTATTTAATAACGTGGATTAAATAACTGGATGGCGTGGATTTTTGTCTTAAAGGAAACAGAAGTAGGAGATATATATATGTATGTATGTTTTTGGTGTTTTCCTTGTTTGTGAAATACATATACACACGCACGACACTAACATAAACACACCTCATAATAAAAGAGCAAAGCATTAAGTAGCAGGATTTAAAGGACGTTGAGACCCGAGAATCGCCCTGATTGAGCTCAGTGTGTAAGTCCACCCTGGAGCAAAAGCAGCGATGCTGGCATTCTGGGCATGGTGAATTACTGATCAAGAAAGGGGGTTTTCGAGGTCTCGTTCCTTACCTGTGAACAGTGTGGTGTAAGTCCTCTCTAAAGTCTCTGAGAGGCATTTAGATCTGGAGGTAACAGACGCCCTTGGCTGAATGAGTGCAGGAATGCACAGGTTTTTCAAGTGAAAGCATCCCCTTACTGTATGAGCTGTTACCTCACACACGACAAAAGTAAAAGAGACCGAACATGTGTACTAACTGATGGTTTGAGAAAGTGGTGGAAGGGTCCGTTTATATATCGGAAAAGTGTAAGTTGAAGGAAAAGAAGGAGAAAAATATGGGAAAAGCTGAGTTTGTCAGAGGGAGTCTGGGGCGAAGACGCCTGTAAAATAAGCATATGCGTATTGATTGGCAAAAGCACAAGCATGTAGCTCCCACCCTGGTGCACGGCCGGCACCAGTGGTGGCAGATACATGAGAAAAAAAAGAAATTGGGATGTGACTTCTTAAGTGTGTTTACGGGGAAAACAAAAACCCGGAAGAAAAGATACTTTACTCGCTACGAAAGAGTATAAACAAAAGCGAAAAGAGGCAGTGCAGGAGAATCAGAAACTAAAAGAAGAATTAGTTCCTGGTCGCACTGCACTAGTTAATGTGTTATATCCTGCTCTCCCATAGGGGAACAGACAGGCAGGAAATGAAAATAATTGGGATCAATTCCCACAGTGACCATATGGAGACGGGGGGTCTGGGTGGGATGACACCTGGTACGAGTGTGATAGAGACAGAACAGGAACTCCCTTCTTAAACAGAGGGTGCCTGCAGACCTGTACTCTCACCCTAAGTGGGAGAGGGCCTGATGTAGCGGGGGCTGGCGCTGTTGATGACAGCGTCACTCTAAGTGTCTCGCACCCCATCGAGGGGGTCCGTACTCGCACCTACCTTCCCTGATTCCCCCATACGATCAAATCCAAAACCGGAAGATATTGACTGGTGGGCTAAAGTACCGCACCCAAAATTAGGAATGCAGCGAACCTGGAGTGCACTTCAGGAATTAAAAGGATTCATGTAGAAGTAAAACAAGAATACAGCACATTGTAGTACGAAGAGAAAAATATATTCTCGATGTGTATGTGTGTTTTATGAATTTGTGTGTAACTGTGAGTTTTTGTATACTAAATGACGGTGTGAGTGTGTTTAGCCAGCGGGACTGGCTAGAGACGTAACTAAAGAGACTTGATGAAAATCAACTTAAGGAGATTGGAAAATATAAGAGCGTCTGAAACGTATAAGTACAGTACAGGTGGACGTAAAAGTAGTTAGATAAACAGTGTTTGTATTTTTATACAATTAGTTGCAATAGTGAAAACAATTTGGGTTTATTCGAATGTCTCAGACATGCTGAAACGCTGTAGGTTTAGAATCGAGACTGGGGAGAATAACGTCTTGTGAGAAGATCTGTTTACCTAACGATTAGATCCTGTAAATCCCTTGTAGCCTACCTAAGTCTGTCCCAGTCCAGTGGATTAAAATGTACTGTTAATGGAGTGTTGGTTTCTCTGTTAGGGGATACTGGAGCACTACTGTCATGCTTGTTTCACTCCTCTGTTCAACAGTGTGCTATAGAGTAATGTATATGGGGAGATGGCAGGAGGCCACAGGAGTATTGGGGCACCAAGTTTTACTTGCTGAGTACCAGATTTTAATGGGTGGTTTTATCCCAGATCTATTGGGTTGGAATATTATGCATTACAAAGAATGACTATCCAGAACAGGGTATCACGTGGCTTCAACTGACTGTGATCACTCAGTATGTTGATGGTATTCTGAGTGCTTCCCCTGACGAGGAAACCCACAAGTCTGAGTTGCTTCAGCTTTAGAGTGTCTAATATTAAGCAGTTATGATAAGGCCCTTTTGTGTCGAGCATTGTGTGATTTTAACAGGGCCAGGGTGCAATATTTTTACGGGGTGAGCACAACTTTTAACAGATCTGCTTAAGGGGGGAGTGCAGTACAAGGACAAGATTGCCTTGGTACCAGCAGCAAAAGCCGCCTGTAATAATTTGAAACAAGCTCTCTTACAGGTGCTGAGACTGGGGTTTCCTCAGATGGATCAACCATTCTTTGTATGTAAGTGTGGACAAAGGGTTCTGGGCAGCTGTGCTGACGCAGGAGCATGGAGGTAGGCACTATTATACCATTCGATACTGTAGCCAAAGGGTGGGGGACGGTGAAAATTGAAGAAAATGTAATACTGTTTACTGATGGGTCCTCTCTGATGCATGAGGGAGAACAGAGAACAGGCTGAGCCGTTACAACAGAATTCGAGGTGCTAACAATCGGAAAATGCCCCTCCACTGCCTCAGCACAGCAAGCCAGTTAAGAGCACTGATGGAAGATTGTAAAAAGAAAGATGTTAAAAGGTTACTGTATATGTATATAATGTATGTATTTGTTGCATGTAGGCCACAATTCTGGATGGCTATGGAGAAATAAGATTCTCTCACAACGGCAGGGACTCCAGTTAAGAATACTGGGCTTGTCTCTGAACTGATTTGTAGTTTTACAGCTGCCGACAGAAGCAGCTTGAGTAAGGTGTCAATAACACAATAAATAAAGAATTCCAGTAACTCAAGGTAACAACCATGCAGATGCAGATGCCAGACGAGCGGCACTGGGAGGGCGGGAGTCTGAGACCCCTGTGAAACCTCTACTGGGGAAAAGGGAGAATTCAGGTTGAGGCCTTTAATAGATGTTTAATAGTGGTTAGAACAAATGTGTAAAGAATGTGGGGTTGTATGATGATGTGATGTGGGCTGGCACATACCCAAGTGTATGATAAAGATGATCCCGTGGTACGGACTGCCCTGCCCCTTGGATACTGATCTAGGGGCAGACTACACTGGGAAGGTGTGCCAGGCTGTAATTGCCTCACTAGGGGTAAGTTGGAAGTCACATTGCCCCCATCACCCACAGTCTGAAAGACCAACTAAGGAAATATCAACTGAAGGGACACCGTGGGTAGATGCTCTACCTGCAGTCCTGTGCGGTTTGCGGGCTGGAGCAAATGGAACTGTGAGACTGAGCCCATTTGAGATCATCACGGGCAGCCAAAGAAACTCCCTGGAGGCCAAGTTTGGCTAACGCACTGATGAATTAACTAACTCTCTATTAAAGTATTGTAGGTTTGTTAACTGAAGCGGTGCACAGGGCTTGTGAACAGGTGCCGGACGCTTGGGGACCTCCAGCAGAGGGGAGACACGACCGGATACCTGGCGAGTGGGTGTAGGTGAAGAAGAGATACCCTGCCAGACGTTGCAATCCTGCTGGGAGGGACCATATCAAGTGCCACTAACTACTGATTGTGCCATCTGAGTGACAGGATGAGATCGCTGGATCCGCGCATCGCACTTTCACCGACCCACGGCACCAGAGACTGAGTGAACAGAAAGAAGGATGTTGTTACCGTTTCTGTGTCTGATGCTTCCTAAGACCAACAGTGTGCTTGTTAGGCCTGAGGAGCATTACTGGGGATATGGTATCAATACATTCCAGATGTTGGCATATCTATTCAGCCAAAAAATTATAATCGGAGTTGGGTCAATATTGCTGTTCCAAGATCCTGACGATAGATCTCCACATGGCTGAGGTCTGCGTTTGGGTCCTGGGGTAGAACTTTATGTATTTGTAGGATTAGGATTGTTTTATGTGTAAAATTGTAACTATCACTTGTACAAAAACATCAATAACACCTTGTTGTAACCGTGGAACGCACAATCTCATGGTAATGCATGCCTGTACATCTAAAAAGGAAAGATCTGCCCTGACATTGTATTTGTAAAAATAGACAGTCCTGATGTATGCCATATTTTATAAGGGGGGAATGAAGTAAGAGACAAGATGTTAAAAGGGTTAATAACTTAAGTCAGTTCTGCCTGAATATTAGACTTCTAAGCAACAGGGGTTTATGGCAGGAAAGGGGGTTAACTGATAAGGATTCCAGATGCGAGCAAGGAACCCCCTGGGGGTATAATCTTAAACTGACCATTTAGCAAGGGCCTCTTAACTGGCCAAATACCATGACCCCCCCCCCCCCCTTACAATAACATCGAATGACGTCTGAAGCAGCAAGCAAGGACTATATAACCTAAAAGTTTGTACCGGCACATCGAACAATACTTCGGTTTTGTTGTTTCTTGCGGGAAACAAGACTTTGGCTTTATTGTTCCTTGCATGCAATAAACTCATCTGTTTTACTTCATCTCGGGATCAAGAACCTTATTCCTTCTGTTACAACAGGGCTTTCTCACGCAGTTTCATGGTTCTTGTAAAAGCTCTTTACACGCTTGTAAAAGCTTTTACACACGTTAACCACGGCCGGTGAGTTCAAGGTTGGTCAAAGCTGAAAGCTCAAAGCTGAAATAAATGTATAAAATTTGGCTTGCATCATAGCAGTTGAGCAATAAAGTCTGTCCTAATTAAAGAGTACCCAAAGTTTGAAAGTACAACATAGAATAAGAATAAGAGAAATGGCAAAACGATTTTGTGTCATCTTCCCCATTCACACTATTTTATGTGCCATTTTTTTGCTTATTCACATACTATTTTAATCAAAATAATATTAAGAAAGATCTGTATGTATTCAGATAGTATTATTATTGTTCATACTTACTCGTCAAAAGAGGATTGCTGAGATATTTGCGGATATACTTCTACGTTTGAAAAACGTGTCCAAAATGGTGACCAACGAATACTAGCAATGCATTGTGGTATATAACCGGAAAATATGCTGGGTTCGATATTTTCTCAACGTATGCGTTTATTAATGTTGTCGATATTATGGTTGAAATTTAACATTGATAATACATCGCGGCTATGTGCCCCCTGCTATGAGCTGATGTGCAATTTTAACGCATGCAGTTAGTAAGGATCGGTCACTGTTGTATGGTATTATATATAATGACATTATGGAATAGGATGGGGACAGGCCTGGCATCACGGGGGGAGGGGGGAATGTCGCCCCTTCAGTTTTGGGCAAAAAGTTTTACTTAACTTAATTTGCGCCCTAAAAAAATAGTTGTACTTTGTCAATGGTCAGACAACACTAAATGACACGAACAGTCACTCAGTCTGTTTGATGGGCAGGAGGGCTATCCGTCCAGGAACTGCACATATTATTGAGTGTCAACATTACGATCCTGTTTGCTCAGGTGGACCGATTCCTTGCAGTAGTTTATCATTATACTTAAAATCGTTATATAACTAGGACTAGTTATAGCAGTCTGTGCTTTCTGTTGGTTTTACAACATTTTTTTCTTAACGATTCAGAACGTCCATGTAGCTGCAAAAATGAACGCTTATGGTACTTTTCGCTCCAGGCAATACTCTCCAGTGAGAGTGACGAAAAATGTGAAACTGAACTTCATCGCAAATACCAGATTGCTAGTCGTTATCTTCTATCATGAAGCACTAATCAATGGCATAGCTGCGAGATTTCATTTGGGTAGCTGCACCGTACAGCTCCGTTTCAACCGAAATATCACTCCCCCCTCAGAATTTCAGACGCCCCCCTACAGATTTTTCCTCGGGCACCGCACACTGATGGGGGACGGGGTGTCCAGGAAATGGTATCAACTTTTGTCAAGAAAATAAAAATAGAAACTCTATAGGCACTCAAACATTTTACTGTTTTTTTTCAGGCAGGTGGCAAGACCCCCTCAGCAAAACCCTTGTATGCCAAGCTGTGGGCATTGATTCGTCGAATATACGTATATTTACGGCGAAATTACGGCTATACGTATATATACGTCGCCTCGACGTATAATCAACGTCGAATTGCAACCGTAAAATCGACGACATGAATAAACGCATATATAACGTCGAAAACACATCTAACACAGTGCCTGAGGCTTTTTACTGTATGTATCGTGTGCCGCAACTAGGAGTATACGGCACTCTGCACAGTGTACGAAGTAAATTATATTCGCAGTAATTAATTTATTATATTTACTATATTTATTATACACATGTAAATTAATTGCTGCGAAAATAATTTACTTCGTACACTGTGCAGAGTGCCGTATACTCCTAGTTGCGGCACACACGATACATACAGTAAAAAGCCTCAGGCACTGTGTTAGATGTGTTTTCGACGTTATATATGCGTTTGTTAATGTCGTCAATTTTACGGTTGCAATTCGACGTTGATTATACGTCGAGGCGACGTATATATACGTATAGCCGTAATTTCGCCGTAAATATACGTATATTCGACGAATCAATGCCCACTGGGAACAAGCTCGCTTCTTTCTACCATGATGTCACCATGACCAAATCTGTCTTTAAACACCTTGCTCAGTCTCTAACGAGACTGTCAAAAATAGCTTTCGCTGATTGTATTGCAAACCGGCGGAAGCGGGGTATTGGGAAAAGTTTTCAACTAGCAATAATCCCGCCTCGGCTAAACCTCACAGGCTACGATACTGCCACTGCGCAAAGCTGACGGTTGCCAGGCAACCACGGGGATCCTATGGAAATCGTTATCAATCGTCTCATGGCATGTCGTTGCTGTAACGCTTCATATTTGTCGTCTTCTTCTAGCTTGAGGTTTTGAAGAATTTCATGACAGACAAGGGCTCCGTTGGGAACAAAGAAACCCGTTGATTCTTTTCAGCAGCAGAAATACAACCCTTTAAATACAAGATGACAGAACAATGACGAAGGGCATGCCGGGAGGAACTCATGCACTACAGAGGAAAGGGGGTGGGCACGTACAGTTCACATTCAAGCCACAAGTACTCTTCTCGGATGTTGCACAAACAAATCCTAACGTCTTGAAAGCATTGCGGCATGTTTGTGTCCCACTTCCCGTGGCTGCAGGATGACTGACACGAACGGACAAACACAATCTGTGGCGTTTAGCGTGACATAGTCTTGCAGGCATCGTGCTGTCTCACTGCAATACTATACCGCTGGAGGAAACAGTCCATCTGGCCATGAAACTCATTTGAACGTCTAGCTACAGCAACTAACAATATCATGATTTATTCAGGATGTGTGGAATCAGCACGTCCCGGAGACAGCTTCCGAAATCGTGAGCATTCTCTGGTGGTAGGGGCGTTCAAGATGGCGCTCAGGTGGGAGGTAAAGTTTAGTGGTTGAGGATTTTTTTTGAGTTTTTCATGACCTGAATGTTAATTTTTGCTTTTTTTGACTACAGAAAAATAAGGACTTAACACTACTTGTTTAAACTTCAGTTATAATTGAAAGAAAAAAAAACGATTTTTTTTAGGTTTAAGAATTTCGATATGAGTAACACTGGGAAAAGAAAAGAGAGTGCTGGGTCTTCGAAGGAGAACTCTAAGATACCTCACTCGTATATGTATAGCACTACAAGAAAATTGATGGCAACTAAAGGGAAAAGTGAAGCAGCTGGAGGGGACGTGGAAAGAGTGCTGGAGATGCGCTCGTACGCGAGCGCTCGCAGCCCAAGTGAGACTCAGCTGCCAGAGGAAGAGCCGGAGTCCCTGCCCAGCACACCTGTGAAAACCCCAGCAGCCAAGAGAGGAAGGGGCGACCTGACGCTGGAGGAGCTCCAGACCAACATCTTCAACATGATGGCACAGAGCATGGGTGAGCTGAAGGAAATGACTTGATCTAATACAGTCGCAATCGAAAGTCTTAAAAAGTCCATGGACTGTGTGTTTAAAGAGGTTGAAGACTTAAAGAGTGAAGTAAAAGTTCTTAAACAAGTAAATACCAAACAAGAAAAGCATATTAAAGAACTTGAATTGAAAGTGAACGATGTAGATAGATACCGTCGATGATGGAATTTAAAATTATTTGGAGTTAAAGAGGAACGTGATAAGAACCTTGTTGCAACAGTGAAGGGTATCTGTAAAAGGACCCTGCCGGACCAGGAGGACGTAATATCGGCCATTGACTTTGTTCACAAGCTCGGGAGAGCGAACATGTCTGGGCAAGTGCTCCCCAGATCGATTATAATACAGTTCACCAAGAGGACGGCGAGGGACATGCTGTGGCGAGCGGCGAGGGGGAATGAGTATTTGAATGGGAACAAACTGAGGTTTGCAGAGGACCTGTCTGCTGCGGACAGGAGTACCAGGAACCAGCTGTGGCCCCAGGTTGAAGCTGCCAGAAGAGAGGGGAGGAGAGCCTACTTTGTGGGAGCGAGGGCCTTTGTGGACGGGAAGGAGATTTGCTCCCAGTGACTGCTCAGTTAATGATTATGTTTGGTTTTATTTGTTATACCAGTATATACTAGTGTTTCTTTAGTGTTAGTTTGGAATGGTGTAGTTAAGTGTTAAGGACTGTTATAGTTCTGGTTCTTTGAAAAACTCAATAGTTTAGACAGTCTTAGAGTTAGTTATTTGCTTTTGTGTATGTCTTTTTCATGAATGCCAGAGGTACTCGAAATGTTGTTAAAAGAAAAACTGTGTGCTGAGTTTTATTTTTTACAGGAAACGCATGCATGTTGAAACTAAAGTTTATAAATAATTGAGAAATATTAAAGCAAGGAAAATATGATACGTGTAAAATATACAATTTGATCACATAATTACTTAATTACCTCTGGTAGTTAAATGCTTTTTTCTGCTGCGTTTTTTTTCTCTTGTACATGACTCTGATCCTCTTGTTGTATTTGTATTTGTAAATTCTATGTTTAATAAAAAAATTTTAAAAAAAAGCATTCTCTGGTGGTGTCCTGCAGACTTCCTGTGGGCATGCGTTGGTGGTATAGTGGTGAGCATAGCTGCCTTCCAAGCAGTTGACCCGGGTTCGATTCCCGGCTAACGCAGTGGTGAATGTTTTCAAATGCTATCATGAGCCTTGGATTGTGACTAGCAAAGCAAAGCCTTTTGAAAGAGCTAAAGCACTGAAAAACGGAATTGAGGGAGAATCTTACAGGGGATTCTGAGTGGTGTCTGCATACACGCAGTCCGATATGGGTGCTGAAAGCTTGAGCTACTCTCAATGTCATGCTGGCTTTCCCTGGAGTAAATCTGTTACATTGAAAGAATGCTTCTCGCAGGTTCAAAAAGGGACCCTTGTTAATTGGAGAAATCAATGATTTCAAATGAATTCTGTATGCGTTAAAAGACAGCTATACACAGAAAACATGCAGGACACTGCTCATGAGTGTGGAGTTCAACCGAAACAGTGTGTTTTTTCAAGCCATCTGACAAAGCCCGCCCACTGAAAACTGCAGCAGATCGTGTAAAAACGTTCAACTTTGTAACTACTGCACGCACAGGAAGCAGAATAAATTCCTCTTTTCAAACTGTCAAAGGTTTGCTTTACGAACGCCGCAGGACATCGCACAATCTCTTTTGAACAGGGACAAACGATTTCTTATGGGGCGCAGTAAGTACTGTTACTGTCACTGCTCGATACCGACGTTGGCCTACTATACCATGTTCAGCCACCGCTAGAAAATGTACGGCTCTAGCACCAGAGCAAGCAACAGGAGGGCCGACGTCAAACAGGCACATGTGTCGGACATGGAGAGCGACGAGAATGAGATTTGAACCCATGACTGCAGAGCACAATGTATTAGCAGTCCATCACCTTAACCACTCAGCCACCTTGTCGACGAAACTGGGCTGTCCTGACATGGGTTGGCGCGCTCCAGATGATCTTTTTCTTTTTTTTCCCTCGTACTCGAGGGTCATTTTCCTGTTCCACATGTGATTTCAACATTTTCCTTGGGAGATGTCAAGCCAGCAAGCCACTGCTGTGGTTCAGTGGCCAGTGTGGAGTTCAGTGGCCCTGTTGTACACAGAAAGCACATTGAGCTCCTTGGACATGAAAAGTTCCAGATAAGAGCCATTTGTCATCCTTTCTCTTGGTGTCGATGTTGCTATTGTATGTAAAGGTGGCAACTTGCTCAGCAAGCAGGCGGAGCACACACCGAATGCAGATGTGTCTGAGTGGTGTGTCCAAGTGGCTGCAAAAGGACAGCACTCCTGGGGCGCCGTGGCTTAGTTGGTTAAAGCGCCTGCCTAGTAAACAGAAGATCCTGGGTTCGAATCCCAGCGGTGCCTTCTTTGTTGTGTCTTCTCGAACAGAACTGGTCCTTACAGACAACCGCCTACGGCTAGACTTAATTAAATGCAAGTATTCATTTCCTGTCTTTAACGCGACTTGTTTTTCTTAAAATGGATGCAACTTGCAAAACATGAAATACAAGCCTTGCTAATCAGCGCTAGCGGCTGGCAAAAAAAAAAGAAGTCAGCAATGTTTTTTTCTTTAACCTTAACCCTGCTAATGGAGAAGAGTTAAACGACCAAGTCTATGCAGCTTAAACGATGCGCAAGTCGGGTTCTTAGCTGAAAGGGTGGTAAATCACACTCACCCCAGTCCTTAATCTTTTAAAGAGGATACAAAATTGAACCTAGTCGCCACATCACATACATCCTGTTCAATGATAAAAAGGTAACATCTATCCTCGCTCCAGAGTAAATCTCACGTTGAGGGCATCTTTTTTTTCACTTTACCGTGAGTCGGGCTCGGCTGCACAGAGGAGAGAGCAGACCAATGAGGTCACAGGGACAGGGGAGTCACACGCTGGCGGTTTGAATACGCGGAAGATCACTGAGGGATCCACAGTATGTGGACCCTCCGTTCGCCATCAGTCCGCACTCCGGACTCTGAATCCTGCCATCCGAGTTAAGATCTCAGAGGAACCTGAGGCGCAGTTCCTTCTTAAAACGTAATCTGGTGAGCATTTCTAGAATCGCACTTGTATAGATGCAGCCTTTAATGTGTTGCTAGGTTAAAATTGATGACTTCCTGTATTTCAGTAGGCAACTGCCCTCTTGATTTTGGATTTAATCTCTTTATTACAGGGGCGCTTTTATGAAGACAGAGTCATGTTCAGGTACTTTGTTTGATGGAGGAAGCTTATTTCGGACTCTGTGATCTGCTCACCTGGAAAGGTCTGCTGTACTACTACAAGAGAGAAGTAGAGTCTGGAAGAAGGGACAATTTTATGATGCTTTGGAAGATAATGTTTTTTTTTTCTTATACTGAAAATGAAAAGTAGTTGTTTCTATATGGACTCAGTCTTTGGAATTTGTATATTTATATATTTCAGTGAACCCTCAGCCATTCCTTCTGTATTGTAATTCAATTTCTCTTTTAAAATTCCTTCCCCACTTCTAGGACCTGCAGTTGCTGAACTCCACAATGGCTTCTATTGGAAAGTCTGTGACTGAGACCAAGTAAGTGTTCACTTTTTTATGAAACCATTATTTATTTTGGAGCAATGAGCAATTCTTATATAAATGCAATAAAATCATTATGCTCAAACTATGAGAGAGAATTTTAAGGATAATTTAAGAAATCAGTCTTAGCTTGTTTCTATACACAGATGGTATTATTTATTTTCAAAGGAAACCCGCGAGGATTCCCCTGGTGTGCAAGATGTGCCTGAATACTTTTGATCAGCTTCCTGCTCACTTCAAGAGAGCGTGTATGAAGCATGCCACGGCAGAAGAGATCGGGATGGCCTCTTAACAGACGAGGGAGGACATGATGAATCACCTGAAGAACGGGGTCATTGTGGATTACCACAGAATAGAGATCAAAGGACACTTTGTGGGCTTGAAATACAAAGAAAATCTTGTTCTATGGTACAAGATAAATACAAAACTTAAGCTTTTATTTTAATTAGATTTATTTATAAAGCATAAGCAATCATTTATTACATTAATATATGTGAAAATAACATTTTAGTATCATACATTTAGTATATTTAGTTCCTAATGCTGAAAGAAATGATCATAGAACATGACATCTAACCTTACCTGCGGTGTTTTTAATCCCTATTGCTCAATGCACGGTGAAAGCATTGCATACATATGTCTGACAATGAGGAATGGGCCCCTGAGACAGTCATTTGCCTGTTTCACAAATGATCGTATTTTACTAGAGATTCTGTTTGGGATTCAGATGTGCATTCTGACAGCAATCCCTTTCAATAAATGATACGTTCTGGATGAGGTCAAAGGTGTTGGAACACTGTATTTAGGATGTGTTTGCAGTGATTGTGTGTCTTCTGCTTCAACGCAGTGATATATAGACGTGCTCCTGTAATTTATTGGTACAAGCCCAGGGCAGTGAGCAGTCTGAGGATTTATTTCCAGACGGCATAGAGCAGTGAAGCAGTGAAGTAGTGCAACACACTGGATCATTATATTGTTAGAATCTATTCTACTTAAATTATTACATTATACACAATTTGAGTTCATTTTAAAAAGTAAAAGGTAATGAAAGGAATGCATTTTCGTAAGAAAGATAATACCGATATGCATGTGATAATCTTCCTTATATCATGTAGTGCGTCATTTGGACACTTTGTGGGATTGAAATACAAAGAAAACCATGTTATATGGTACAAGATAAATACAAAACTTAAGCTTTTATTTTAATTAGATTTGTTTATAAAGCATAAGCAATCATTTATTACATCGCTTCTTGAATTAAATCTTTTGACAAGAGGTAAGACTTCTATTTTACATTTAAACCCATGTTTAGCTGTATTTTTTAGATTTAACTGAACCAATTTCTGTGTGTGATAATGTCCTTGAATTCTGACAACATCACACTAAATTACATGATATAAAACAGCTAATGTTTCTAGAGATAAAGTTTCTGGGATGCTTCTAATTACTTTTTATTACCAGGGACAGTTTAATTCACCTTGTACAGTACTGAAAGACCAAGATGCTTTTTTCTAAAGTTATTTAACATTTTATAGAACTTTGTCTACTATGGCAACATGATGAGCTTGGTGAAACTTGGAAAAATACTGCTTGGACACTTATCTTAAGATAAAGATAGGATAAAGGTTTATCTTTTGCACCTACCTGACCCCCAGGGAAGGCCAATGCTTTCTAAGTTGATGGTTCCCTACAGTAGACTGTACCTTATCTTCAAAGGTAATGTATATTGACCCAAATCAGTTTTGGACTCCAATCTACTGACGAAATGGAGCCTATCCTTTTTTCAGGATTTTAGCATCATACGTTTGGTATATTTAGTCCCTAATGATGAAAGAAATGATCATAGAACATTTGGACACTTTGTGGGCTTGAAATACAAAGAAAATCATGTTCTATGGTACAAGATAAATACAAAACTTAAGCTTTTATTTTAATTAGATTTATTTATAAAGCATAAGCAATCATTTATTACATTAATATATGTGTGTAGCGGCGAGGCTTATTAATAAGGCAGAATTAAGTGTTCTGAGCCTTTCCAAATGAGGCCCCATTTCTCTGTTCATCTCTGTGGTGCAGCCACAGAGAGACTATTCATGCAGGGTGATTTAAGGTCCTAGGACAGCTCCCAAAGGGGGATGCACTTAGCTAAGCCTTTCTATCATGATCAATGGTCATCCATTGGCGCCTATCTGTCTAGGGAGTGCCAGTTGGACATCTGGACTGCATTACTGTCAGGACTAAGTGACTCATATCTCACCTTGATCAATCAATCAGGGACTGGTAGGGCCGAGTAACCCACGTGGGACTCTGATGCCCATGGAACTTTCAGCCAATCAATGAGCTGAAGTTCCTCCAGGTAAAAACAGGCAACACAGAGAGCCTGTGAGATTCAGTAAGATTCAGAAGGGAGGATTCAGAGGATTCTGTGGACAATTCTAAAGGGAATTCAAAGGAGAATTCCAGGGCAGGACGGCCCAGGAGCAGAAGGCTCCCAAGGGCAGGACATTCTCGCAGCGCGCCTCCTGACCATCCTGAGACTCAGCCCGGACAACCACGGAACGGCCAGTGTGTCCGAGTGCCAGAACTTTCCTTTGTTCTAAGAGTCTAGAGCGGAGGTTGCCAGAGAATAACCAGAGGATCCACCCGAGGTTAGCACCAGCAGCAGGCCTCGTGAACAGGTCGGAACTGTGGACAGCTGAATCACTATTCAGAACTAGCTCTTCATCAGAAACGAACCGGTCCTCTTCCTGACTTGCTCGGACCCACAGTCATCTTTTCTCCTGTGCACAAACTTTGCTAGTTAAAGCCAACACTAACTAGCCGGTCAGTGAGCATCAGCAGCGCAGCGTCGCAAGCCGCACAGCACAGCCTGGCACGGAGCCAGAGAGCGCGGATTGGACAGCAACAGCCTGCAACTGTTTCTTTGTACCCGCAGGAAGATCTGAATCCCCAAAGATTGGATGAGTATTCAACTTCAATGCATTACAGCTCGAGAATTCAATTGTTATCCCAACCAGTTGATATCAATTTAATTCCTAAGAGTTATGTACTTGTTTGAGTATCTAATGTAGAAGTTATAACCAAGTTCATTAACGAAACGGTCTTAATGAATGATATACTGAACGTATGTCCTCTTGATATGTGTAACACTTCGTAACTGACTGAATATATATCTTTTGTATTCTGATAACCCTCTTGATAAGATCTGTTAGGTTTACATGCATATTTTATGTATTAATAAATGTATCCTCGTGTATTAGTACCTGTGTGTGCGCGTTGTTTGAGTTATGTCGCATGGTTTGATTCTAAAGCCATCAAAAGAATCAACTTTGTGATTTACTGCTACAATTAATAATTGTCTCAGTAAATGCCCAAACCCTACAGAACTGGTGCCTTCAGAGAGCCACTACATTTAATTTTGCTATGGCAACATTACATATTTGGCGTCCCTGAGCCGGTTTTCTTACATTATTTGGCGTCCCTGGGTGGGCGTGGCAAGACTGAAATGAGTCAACCAAGCGGAATAATTCAATATAAAACGCCGCGGGTTTCATACACAACAATACGGTGTGCTGAAAGCCGAAAGAAAAAAAAGTTCCCCTTGCTCTTTAAGCAGTGCTTGATTGTTTTGTGATCTTTTGCGATCTACCGGGTTGATTGCATACTTGATCTTGTGGTTTTCATGGTAAAACTGTGATTTCGTACTTAAAAGTAATACTCTTTAAGTTTAACGATGGTTGCTAAAAGGTCTGAATTCGAGTCGCTATTAAGCACTCTCTCTAGCAGCGACAGGTCTGACCACGATCTCTTCCATATCTCCGTCAGCGGAGAAGCTAGAAGGATAAATCTCCATTCTCTGAGAGAGCTAGCGAAGGACATAGAGAGATTTGACCCCGCAGTGTCAAAGAATAATATCGAGAGTTATATTCAGGACCTCAGGTATACCCTGCAGTATCTGCCAAACGCCACAGAACAGGAGAAAGTGTTTCTGGTCAGGAAAACTACCAGCAGAGCTGTACATGAGTGGATGGCTAGGCAGATGAAAGAAGTCTGTAATGATTTTGAGCAGCTTTGTCAAGCACTTATCGAAGAATACAGTGCGTTTATTCACCCGACTGCTGCGATAGCCGCCGCTCTTAACATTAAGCACAAGAGAGCAGAGTCCCCTCGCGAATATTACGAGAGACTTAGACGAACTTATTTTGCAGGGCGAAATGATGAGGGTTGCGAAGAGAACACACATTTCAAGGGTTTATTCATTGCGAATCTCCACCCGTCAGTCAGAAAGATGATCTTAATGCATACAGATGCACAGACCATGAAAATGACTGATATTAAGAGATTCGTGCAGAAAGCCTGGGAGTATGATGTCCAAAGTCGCTCTGAGCAAAAAGCTGTTAAAGTGACTGTGTTTGCCGTCAGAGCCAGCAGGGTTAATTCCCCCCTGCTCGAAGGAGCACAGGCTCCTGAGCTGGCTAAGCCCCGTTCCAAAGCATGCACACAGGACCACACCCAGCGTCCTAAGTGCCATGAGAACACCGGGGGAGGGAAAGGGCTAGATAAAGCTGAACAAAAGGATTCAGTAGCCACCCGCCTGGCCAGGCTTGAACAAGCTTTATTAGGACAGGGACAACCGCTCCCCAAGGCTGCCGGAAGCGTGAATGAGCTGATACTCTCCACTGGAGGAGGCGGAGACCCGCCCCCTCTCCCTCCCTCAGTCTATCTGATTGAGCAGAAGGGTTCCTGCCTGGATGAATTCAGCCACTCCCAAGTGAGTGCTGACTCCACCCCTGAAGTCACAGAGCAGGCAGTAAAACACAGAGGAAAAGCAAGAAGCTTTTACCTCAAGGCTGCCATGGGAGATGTCTTACACTGTGAGACACTGATTGACACTGAGGTTGAAAGGTGTTTGATGTCACACGGCAAGCTCAAACGGGTTGAAAAAGAAAAGGGCATGCGACTCAGAGAGGAACCTTTGGTGGATCACCAGAAAGGCAAAGTGTGGAAACAGGTCAAGGCTCCTAAGCCTTCTGTACAGAAGGAAAGGGGGGCCAAGAGGCAGACTGTGCTCACACAGTGCCCACCGAACACAGAAGCCTATGTGGAGATTCCTTCTGTTCCCTCTGGACAAGAAATAAAAATATTTCCTTGTTCCCCGGATATACAGGGAAGTCGTGTCCCGGCCAAGGTCCCAACAGCCTCCATGCCACAGGAGCGGTGCTCCAAGCAGCCGCCTGATCCACCAGGTAAAGCACACACCTTTTACATCCCTAAAGAGGAGCAGATCTCCCCACCTGGCGATGAAAAGGAGCTTTCCCTGTGCACCCTGGCACCCAAGAGGGGTCAGGAACACCACCCTGCAGTGGTGGAAGGGATCCAGATGGCAGGAGAGCAGGTTGGTGATGTAGCCCTCACCCTTAGCCCTGAGAGGTCCTCTATTAGTAAGGATCTGCTTGAGCAGCTGTCACAGGGCCACCGCCAGGTGCCCCTGGTGCAACATTCACAGGTTAGACAGGAGGTCCAGCTGGACGCTGAGACTACTGCGCTGTGGACACACCTGATCCCAGATGCCGATTCCCTCTGCTGTGACCCAGGGAACCTGCAGTCAGGTAACATTATTTCTCACAACTACCAGGTAGTGAGTGAGACTGACCTGATTGTTCCTGCCTCAACGGCAGGGTTGCCAACACACCCAGTCCCCCAGAAGGGACAGGGAATGAAAGCCGAGCCGGTTTTCTTACAGCCACCAGCTCAGTCTGTCAGTCTGAGTCTGACCAACAGTGGTTCAGCCAGACTGGAGCTGGATGGTCAAGTCACTCGCCTACCAGTGCAGGACATCGCAAAGAGGGGTGTCAGAATCCCCGCCTGCACTGACATGGGCCTGGTGAGTGATAGTAAGTTCAAAGACAGTGAACTAGCTATCCCAGTGCTGGGGCAGCTCCCTGAACCCCTAGCAAGGGAAGGGGGGAGCGAGCAGGTGTCCTACACCCACGCCCAGTGAACGATTGTAAACATGCCGATAGAGGGATTCCTCAATCAGGAAGTGTGCAGGGTGGACCTGAACAGTGAGAATGGGGTAACAATCCCAGATCACTCAGGTGCTCCAGATGACCACTCAGCCGAGGGTCAGGCATGCTCTACCACTGCACCACCCCCTGCAGGGTTCCTAGAGCACAGGCATGAACAAATCGAAAAAGCAGATGCCCTGGAAAAGGAGGAGCAGCATCAGCAGCTGCGTCAGATCTCCCCATATTTCCAGGATGTTGGTGCCCAAGATGCCACAGGGCATACTGAGAAAGACACCATGTACACGCTGCGCCAGCTTAGAAAGGCGACAGTCACTCAGAAGGAGATGACTGGGATCAGCCACCCGAAAAGACTTTTGGGAGGACTGATTGCTGCCGCCACTGTTGCACGTTTGCTTTTTTCTGGTAGGTTTGTGTGCTACTGGCACTCTCACCCTGACTGCCCCAAGAAGGCAGGGGTCAGAGATGCCGGAGGGTAGTGACAGACTGTATCGACAGCAGCAAAAGTTGGAAAGCTTAGGGAAAACCCTACAGGCAATTTCCTATGCAACAGGGTTAAACCTTATTCCCCAACCAGTGGACATGATTGTTGGTGTTATACAGTGGGTTTATGCTTGTGTGCAACAGGCCAGAATGTTGACACAAGACCTATTAAGGGAGCTTAGTGCCACTGTAGCTAGTCTAACCACGGCACGATTCCCAACCCACTTGATTCCACTCTTCTCAGTAGAGGAGTATGTGACATTAACCCCATCGCTCATAGCTCACCCAGAAGGCAATCCAAGATTGAATTTGGTTCCAAATCTTGAGATGGGTATGGCTACCAAAGCTATCCATTGGCTGTGTCTAAACGATTCACCAATGAAGGGTGTAAAGCTACTAACGAGCAGAGGGAGGTTAATGAACCCCATGAAGAGCAGGTAGGAAGTAAATGGCTGGTCAGCACACCACATTTAACTGACACTATGACTTGTGACAGGCATGATACAGCTACCACAATGCAGCTACCTAATCAAACAGTTTTCCTGCAAGTTCCCGAGGAGGCCATAGTACAGCATGGTAACTTAACACTGTACGGTCTGGAACCAGACAACATAAGACCAAACTTGAGGTCATGGATGCCTTCAGGTGCCTCACTATTGAATTGGATAGAAATCCAAGAAACAGTAAGCCCTGAAGAGGTACAGGTAGTTAGTTTGCTTTAATGGAACAAACCTCCAAACCACCCAAGCAGATACCCAACACAGGTGTTGTGGTTTATCGCGGGGCTGGGAACAGGAACTGTTGTTATTGTAACACTGCTGCTGGGAAGCTGGATCATGACTGACAGTGTACTCTGAATGCTGTACTCTTGCATCAAAATGTAATCTGGGTAGCATGAATGAGTCAAAGGTAGCATGTCAAAAGAAAGGAAGTGATTTCTCCCCAAATATGTACTACAGAGGTATCAGATATTGACAGTGAACTTCCTGATGTGTAATTCCTAGACTTAGATAATGTCTCCTACCGTGTTTATACATACTCCAGATGTTATTCATCCTGTTTGTATCCAACGCTGGTTCCGGTATGAATTCTCGAGGAGTAATGTGGACATTTAAGATTAATGTTCTAATGGCAAGGGACATCACTTAACTCTGTTTTGTTTTGAAGGCAACAACGCCTCAGGACCTCATGACCTTCAAAAAGGGGGGATATGTAGCGGCGAGGCTTATTAATAAGGCAGAATTAAGTGTTCTGAGCCTTCCCAAATGAGGCCCCATTTCTCTGTTCATCTCTGTGGTGCAGCCACAGAGAAACTGTTCTGCAGGGTGATTTAAGGTCCTAGGACAGCTCCCAAAGGGGGATGCACTTAGCTAAGCCTGGCTATCATGATCAATGGTCATCCATTGGCGCCTATCTGTCTAGGGAGTGCCAGTTGGACATCTGGACTGCATTACTAAGTGTCAGGACTAAGTGACTCATATCTCACCTTGATCAATCAATCAGGGACTGGTAGGGCCGAGTAACCCACGTGGGACTCTGATGCCCATGGAACTTTCAGCCAATCAATGAGCTGAAGTTCCTCCAGGTAAAAACAGGCAACACAGAGAGCCTGTGAGATTCAGTAAGATTCAGAAGGGAGGATTCAGAGGATTCTGTGGACAATTCTAAAGGGAATTCAAAGGAGAATTCCAGGGCAGGACGGCCCAGGAGCAGAAGGCTCCCAAGGGCAGGACATTCTCGCAGCGCGCCTCCTGACCATCCTGAGACTCAGCCCGGACAACCACGGAACGGCCAGTGTGTCCGAGTGCCAGAACTTTCCTTTGTTCTAAGAGTCTAGAGCGGAGGTTGCCAGAGAATAACCAGAGGATCCACCCGAGGTTAGCACCAGCAGCAGGCCTTGTGAACAGGTCGGAACTGTGGACAGCTGAATCACTATTCAGAACTAGCTCTTCATCAGAAACGAACTGGTCCTCTTCCTGACTTGCTGGGACCCACAGTCATCTTTTCTCCTGTGCACAAACTTTGCTAGTTAAAGCCAACAGTGAGCATCAGCAGCGCAGCGTCGCAAGCCGCACAGCACAGCCTGGCACGGAGCCAGAGAGCGCGGATTGGACAGCAACAGCCTGCAACTGTTTCTTTGTGCACGCAGGAAGATCTGAATCCCCAAAGATTGGATGAGTATTCAACTTCAATGCATTACAGCTCGAGAATTCAATTGTTATCCCAACCAGTTGATATCAATTTAATTCCTAAGAGTTATGTACTTGTTTGAGTATCTAATGTAGAAGTTATAACCAAGTTCATTAACGAAACGGTCTTAATGAATGATATACTGAACGTATGTCCTCTTGATATGTGTAACACTTCGTAACTGACTGAATATATATCTTTTGTATTCTGATAACCCTCTTGATAAGATCTGTTAGGTTTACATGCATATTTTATGTATTAATAAATGTATCCTCGTGTATTAGTACCTGTGTGTGCGCGTTGTTTGAGTTATGTCACATGGTTGGATTCTAAAGCTATCAAAAGAATCAACTTTGTGATTTACTGCTACAATTAATAATTGTCTCAGTAAATGCCCAAACCCTACAGAACTGGTGCCTTCAGAGACCCCCTACATTTAATTTTGCTATGGCAACATTACATATTTGGCGTCCCTGAGCCGGTTTTCTTACATGTGAAAATAACATTTTAGCATCATATTATTACATACAGGTCTCTAGCTTCAACACAGTGATATATATATATACTCAGTGATTTATTGGTACATGCCCAGGTCAATAATCAGAATGAGGATTTATTTCCAGACGGGCTACAGGTAGTGTTGTGAAATACTTCAACACACTGGATCGCAGATTTAGACCCCCTGCACTCTTACTCCTTAAAAGCCAAAGAAATGAAGATATGTAGCAATTGCATTGCAGCAGGGCTGACAGTGACTTAATGCTTATACTAGTGGACTTCTGGTACCTTTAGGGTACGGTGTTCCCTGAAGGGCTCTCAAATCCCGCATTTCAGATGCCTAGCTGTTTCGCTGATGTGTTGCACCTCAGAATCACTTTTAAACCTTACCTCTGGTATCTTTAATCCCTATTGCTCAACGCATGGTGAAAGTATTGCATAAATGTGTCTGAAAATGAGCAATGGGCACCTGAGAGACTCATTTGCCTGTTTCACAAATGATCATATTTGACTAGAGATTCTGTTTGGGATTCAGTTGTGCATTCTGACAGCAATCGCTTTCAAAAAACGATACATTCTGGATGAGGTCAAGGTGCAGGAACACTGTATTTAGGATGTGTTTGCACTTATTCTGTGTCTCTAGCTTCAACACAGCGATATATGTATATGCTCACTGATTTTTTGGTACATGCCCAGGGCAATAATCATTATGAGGATTTATTTCCATATGTGCTAGAGGTAGTGTTGTGAAATTCTTCAACACACTGGATCGCAGGTTTAAACCCCCTGCACTCTTACTCCTTAAATACCAACAAATGCAGATATGTAGCAATCATATTGTAGCGGACACTCATTTGCCTGTTTCACAAATGATCATATTTTACTAGAGATTCTGTTTGGGATACGGATGTGCATTCTGACAACAATCTCTTTCAAAAAATGATTTTACCTTATCGCAGCTTTGCCCTTCTTGCCTCTTTGGAAAATATATCCATCTTGTGGTCGTTGTTGGTAATGTCTAGACAATATCTCCATCTTGTGGTCGTTGTTGGTAATGTCTAGACAACATCTCCATCTTGTGGTCGTTGTTGGTAATGTCTTCTTATGCCCTTTTTTATTTTAATTCTCTATTAGTTGATTCTAGTATCTCTACAATGGAGCTGAAAATTTTCCAGAAAGTGGTTGCAAGCCCGATATCATGCGAAGAAACTTCAGGATTCGGGGATCAGTCAATGGATTTTCTTCAAAGTTGGATTTTTGCACTCTGTGGACCAAGAGATGTTGTTCTATAATGTTTTTTTTTTTTCAAATTTAAAAATATCATTTTTTCATGGAGCTTTGAATGGGATGGATTCACCCTCCTTTAGCCAGGACAGAGCTCCAGGAGCCTGGGTAGGATTCTAGCTTTCTCCCCTTGCAGGCACCTGGCACAGAAGACAATATTTTTTTCCTTAAAATCTTTTTTTTGTGTGTTCCTTGTTGTTCCAAACTTAATTTTAATCACTTTTAATTAGAGATTTTATTAAAAATAGTGCAATAAATGACTAATTTCACAAAAATTAATGTAATATAAAACGGATGTTTTCAACTTTATTGTAGTGTTTTAGAAACTAATAGGTCTTCAAAAATGGTTGTTTTTCACTCCTATGAATGAAAACTGTTGTTATATGATGTTTTTTTTTTCAAATTTTAAATGATCATTTTTTCATGGAGCTTTGAAGGGGATGGATTCACCCTCCTTTAGCCAGGACAGAGCTCCAGGAGCCTGGGTAGGATTCTAGCTTTCTCCCCTTGCAGGCACCTGGCACAGAAGACATCATTTTTTTCCTTAAAATCTTTTTTTTTGTGTTCCTTGTTGCTCCAAACTTAATTCTATTCACTTTTAATTAGAGATTATATTAAAAATAGTGCAATAAATGACTAATTTCACTAAAAATACTAAAAGTAATATAAAACGGATGTTTTTAACTTTATTGTAGTGTTTTAGAAACTAATATGTCTTCAAAAATGGTTATTTTTCACTCCTAGGAATGAAAGCTGTTGTTATATGATGTTTATTTTCAAATTTTGAAAAAGCAAAGGATTCTAGCTTTCTCCCCTTGCAGGCATCGGACACAGAGAACCTCATGGTTTTCCTAAAAATCATTTTTTATGTTCAATGGTGTTCCAAACTTAGTTTTAATCAATTTTAATTTGTTATGTTACAAACAGGGTAATAAATTCTTAATTGGACTATAACTAATGTCATATTGTCTGCTACAAAACTGATATTTTCAGCTCTATTGTAGAGATTCTAGAATCAACTAATAAAGAATTGAAATAAAAAAGGGCATAAGAAGACATTACCAACAACGACCACATGATGGAGATATTGTCTAGACATTACCAACAACGACCACAAGATGGAGATATTGTCTAAACATTACCAACAACGACCACAAGATGGAGATATTTTCCAAAGAGGCAAGAGGGGCAAAGCTGCGATAAGGTAAAATCATTTTTTGAAAGAGATTGTTGTCAGAATGCACATCCGTATCCCAAACAGAATCTCTAGTAAAATATGATCATTTGTGAAACAGGCAAATGAGTGTCCGCTACAATATGATTGCTACATATCTGCATTTGTTGGTATTTAAGGAGTAAGAGTGCAGGTTTAAACCTGCGATCCAGTGTGTTGAAGAATTTCACAACACTACCTCTAGCACATATGGAAATAAATCCTCATAATGATTATTGCCCTGGGCATGTACCAAAAAATCAGTGAGCATATATATATATATATCACTGGGTTGAAGCTAGAAACACAGAATAACTGCAAACACATCCTAAATACAGTGTTCCAGCACCTTTGACCTCATCCAGAACGTATCATTTCTTGAAAGGGATTGCTGTCCGAATGCACATCTGAATCCCAAACAGAATCTCTAGTAAAATACGATCATTTGTGAAACAGGCAAATGACTGTCTCAGGGGCCCATTTCTCATTGTCAGACACATGTATGCAATGCTTTCACTGTGCATTGAGCAATAGGGATCAAAAACACAGCAGGTAAGGTTAGAAGTCATGTTCTATGATCATTTCTTTCAGCATTAGGGACTAAATATACTAAACGTATGATGCTAAAATGTTATTTTTACATATATTAATGTAATAAATGATTGCTTATGCTTTATAAACAAATCTAATTATAATAAAAGCTTAAGTTTTGTATTTATCTTGTACCATAGAACATGATTTTCTTTGTATTTCAAGCCCACAAAGTGTCCAAATGATGCACCTTTGACCTCATCCAGAACGTATCATTTCTTGAAAGGGATTGCTGTCCGAATGCACATCTGAATCCCAAACAGAATCTCTAGTAAAATACGATCATTTGTGAAACAGGCAAATGTCTGTCTCAGGGGCCCATTTCTCATTGTCAGACACATGTATGCAATGCTTTCACTGTGCATTGAGCAATAGGGATCAAAAACAGAATGGAAACCAACAAGGATGGGATTTGAACCCATGCGTGCAAAGCACAATGGACTAGCAAGCCATCGCCTTAACCACTCGGCCACCTCGCCAACAAAACTGGGCTGTCCTAACTGGGTTGGCGCGCTCCAGATGATCTTTTTCTTTTTTTTCCCTCGTACTCGAGGGTCATTTTCCTGTTCCACATGCGATTTCAACATTTTCCTTGGGAGATGTCAAGCCAGCAAGCCACTGCTGTGGTTCAGTGGCCAGCGTGGAGTTCAGTGGCCCTGTTGTACACAGAAAGCACATTGAGCTCCTTGGACATGAAAAGTTCCAGATTAAAGCCATTTGTCATCCTTTCTCTTGGTGTCGATGTTGCTATTGTATGTAAAGGTGGCAACTTGCTCAGCGAGCAGGCGGAGCACACACCGAATGCAGATGTGTCTGAGTGGTGTGTCCAAGTGGCTGCAAAAGGACAGCACTCCCGGGGCGCTGTGGCTTAGTTGGTTAAAGCGCCTGTCTAGAAAACAGGAGACCCTGGGTCTGAATCCCAGTGGATAACTGCCTACGGCTAGACTTAATTAAATGCAAGTATTCATTTCCTGTCTTTAACACGACTTGTTTTTCTTAAAATGGATGCAACTTGCAAAACATGAAATACAAACCTTGCTAATCAGCGCTAGCAGCTGGCAAAAAAAAAAGAAGTCAGCAATGTTTTTTTTCTTTAACCTTAACCCTGCTAATGGAGAAGAGTTAAACGACCGAGTCTATGCAGCTTAAACGGTGCGCACGTCGGGTTCTTAGCTGAAAGGGTGGTAAATCACGCTCACCCCAGTCCTTAATCTTTTAAAGAGGATACAAAATTGAACCTAGTCGCCACATCACATACATCCTGTTCAATGATAAAAAGGTAACATCTATCCTCGCTCCAGAGTAAATCTCACGTTGAGGGCATATTTTTTTTTCACTTTACCGTGAATCGGGCTCGGCTGCACAGAGGAGAGAGCAGAGCAATGAGGTCACGGGGACAGGGGAGTCACACGCTGGCGGTTTGAATACGCGGAAGATCACTGAGGGATCCACAGTATATGGACCCTCCGTGCGCAATCAGTCCGCACTCCGGACTCTGAATCCTGCCATCCGAGTTAAGATCTCGACAGAACCTGAAGCGCAGTTCCTTCTTAAAACGTAATCTGGTGAGCATTTCTAGAATCGTACTTGTATAGATGCAGCCTTTAATGTGTTGCTAGGTTAAAATTGATGACTTCTTTTATTTCAGTAGGCAACTGCCCTCTTGATTTCAGATTGAATTTCTTTATTACAGGGGCGCTTTTATGATGACAGAGTCATGTTCAGGTACTTTGCTTGATGGAGGAAGCTCATTTCGGACTCTGTGATCTGCTCACCTGGAAAGGTCTGCTGTACTACTACAAGAGAGAAGTAGAGTCTGGAAGAAGGGACAACTTTATGATGCTTTGGAAGGTAGTTTTTTTTTTCTTTGAAATCGAAATGAATCAGAATATCAGAGCAAAAGACAAACTCTTGGTTTGGTTTAAAGAGATATGGTTTTAAAACAGACAAAATGTAGAAAACAGGTGTTTCTCACTTTTGGAAAAGAATGGACCGGGGGTATTTTACTAGTTGCAGTGCTGAGCTCACCGGGTTGCAGTCTTGCAGTGTCGCACCAGGGTCAGTGGTGCAATGGATAACACGTCTGACTACGGATCAGGAGATTGTAGGTTCGACTTCTGCCTGGCTCGGGTCCTTTTTAAACGCATCAGGCTACTCCCTAAGTAGCCTGTGCTACTTACTGTATTGTAATCGTACCCAGTAAGAGATTTCCTTCATGTAAATGAACTGCACCTGACAGCTTTAGAAAAACACCTGGGCTCAGTACGGTGCTGAGAGCTCAGCGTTGCTGTTGTTCTAATTAGCACGCACTGCATCGGCTATGAACCCGAACTTTTCAATTATTCCGATCAGTAAGTCAACACGTAGTCCACATGAAAGGTAGAAATATTCTCGTCTGTCTCTTGTTTGTATAGAACTGAATGTCCCTGACAATGTACTGTTAGTTTTAATTGAAGAACGGCATTTGTGTTCAAATATACCAGACAAGTTTACGTAACTGCTCATGCGACACTCAGTTGTAATTAGTCAAGAAATAAAGTCGAACAACAGCTGCGGGTTTGATTCTGAACGTATGAGATTGCAGCGCCTTTTACTTCCATTGACAAATGATAGAGATTCGAAGAGAGATCCTTCAGACCAACAAGCAAACCCACGGCTATTTCGGTTTTCTATCTAGGCAACGTTGGTGTCTGCAATAGCATACATGAAAGCGTGATGCAATTTCTGTGGCTACATTTGTTGCACATCATGCACAGTAAGAGTGTTTCTAACACCAAATAAAAAGTCAACAATTAGCGATCACGCCTTCTCCTCAGTTAACCCACTGAAACCCTTGCTGTTAACAGTTCTTTAATGCGTGCTTTACGAGCACCTACATATCGTGTCGGTTCTTTCAGCTTTATTCATTAGGTTTTCAAAGGCATAAGTAGAGCACCAGAGGTGCGAACGCAGAATGTGTGGTAATCTGAAGAACTGCTTTCCATGGCAGCGGGTCCAAGCGATTTAGCATTTTTATAGTACCGGGAAAGGAGAAGCGGCACTTTGCCTTTGCCGCGCAGGCACAAGGCGACGTGCGGCAGACGCCGGAGTCGGCAAGTTCCGAACCTGCGCGGGGAAGCCCCAACACATTTCGAGTCCATCGCCTTAACCACTCGACCACGACAAAAGCGAGCTCGCTGCCGCCGCATTCCTCCTATAATCTAACACGGAGTGTCGAAGCAGTAATTTACGTCATCCTACCACTGCAACACGGGGAATAGAGAGAAATGAGCACACGCTACGAATCGTCTCAATCACTCCCTAGAGTCGTAAGGCGCATTGAAGGGTGCACCCCCATCATTAATCGTTGCGCCTCTGTGAAAGGAAAGCTCTTGGGCAGTCTTTGAAACAGCTCGGATGAAACACTTGATTGCTTCCATGTGCATCTGGAGCCCACCCAGTGGGCAAAAGACGTATAATATACGTCTATTAAACGCATACCTTATACGTCTAAATGTGGTCTACAATTCGTCTAGAATGAAATTCTAATATACGTCTAAAGTTATACGTCAATTATACGTCTATGTTTAGACGTTCATTATACATAAATGGTTGGAGTTCTATTATACGGATAAATTTAGAGGACTATTATACATATATGGTTGGAGTTCCGGATAACTTTAGAGGTCTATTATACGGATAACTTTAGAGGACTATTATACGTATATGGTTAGAGGTCTATTATACGTATAACTTTAGAGGTCTATTATACGTATATGGTTAGAGGTCTATTATACGTATAACTTTAGAGGTCTATTATACGTATATGGGTAGAGGTCTATTATACATCAAAGATAGATTTTATAGGTGTAGAAACAAGTAAACCAAGCCAATGATTAGATTTAGAAATGTATTCTGAAAATACACATTCACACCTGAAACATATGTATTTCAAATTATACATTGTATACAATCAATCAACAATCAACATATGGGCAATAATCATAAAAAAACACAACTAGTCTTAAACTTCAGCTACAAATTCTGGTAACATGGCAATATACAGTATAGTAATGACAAACACAAAACTAATTATATTAACACACTAACTCAAAACCACATTTTGATTCAAATATACATTTTAAAATGTACAACTTCTATATTTCCAAGAAAAAAAAATATTACAATGGAAGTTAAGATGATTTTTTTCCACTATTTGCAAACCCTGTCTAATTGTCCTAACAGTTAGAACCAAAAACCTATTATTTTCAGTGTCCAGATCTCCTGGCCCCCTGTCTTTCATATGCATTCTTCAAGTAACACATTGCATGCTCCTTTATTTCTTTTTCTGTTGATGTAGGGTGGGACTTCAGCACCGCAGCTAGGAGAAAATTATATAATATTACTTCCCAAATAAATGATGATTAATATCTTCTTTAGTATAATCTAAAAAGTGAACGGTTTACTAAGCTCAAAACTGAAATAAATGTATAAAATTTGGCTTGCATCATAGCAGTTGAGCAATAAAGTCTGTCCTAATTAAAGAGTACCCAAAGTTTGAAAGTACAACATAGAATAAGAATAGAGAAACGGCAAAACGATTTTGTGTCATCTTCCCCATTCACACTATTTTATGTGCCATTTTTTGCTTATTCACGTACTATTTTAATCAAAATAATATTAAGAAAGATCTGTATGTATTCAGATAGTATTATTATTGTTCATACTTACTCGTCAAAAGAGGATTGCTGAGATATTTGCGGATATACTTCTACGTTTGAAAAACGTGTCCAAAATTGTGACCAACGAATACTAGCAATGCATTGTGGTATATAACCGGAAAATATGCTGGGTTCGATATTTTCTCAACGTATGCGTTTATTAATGTTGTCGATATTATGGTTGAAATATAACATTGATAATACATCGCGGCTATGTGCCCCCTGCTATGAGCTGATGTGCAATTTTAACGCATGTAGTTAGTAAGGATCGGTCACTGTTGTATGGTATTATATATAATGACATTATGGAATAGGATGGGGACAGGCCTGGCATCACGGGGGGAGGGGGGAATGTTGCCCCTTCAGTTTTGGGCAAAAAGATTTACCTAACTTAATTTGCGCCCTAAAAAAATAGTTGTACTTTGTCAATGGTCAGACAACACTAAATGACAGGAACAGTCACTCAGTCTGTTTGATGGGCAGGAGGGCTATCCGTCCAGGAACTGCACATATCAGTGTCGTTATTGAGTGTCAACATTACGATCCTGTTTGCTCAGGTGGACCGATTCCTTGCAGTAGTTTATCATTATACTTAAAATCGTTATATAACTAGGACTAGTTATAGCAGTCTGTGCTTTCTGTTGGTTTTACAACATTTTTTCTTAACGATTCAGAACGTCCATGTAGCTGCAAAAATGAACGCTTA
>NW_027167911.1:0-94361 GCF_040954835.1 Lepisosteus oculatus | reverse complement strand
CACACACTCAGGTCTTAACCCCAGTGTGCTGACAGTGTCAAAACATGTTTTTCAGCAGAAATAAACATGTTTCTGCAAGTTTGGTCAACCCCATGTAACTTATGGGTCAGTAACAGCTCACTTTTCAAAACGTGTTTTTGAGCCCGAAATAAACGCTTTTTTCAGACAGCTGTATCCCTATGTAACTGCAAGGCTCAGAAGAGCCCAAACACTCAGGTCTTAACCCCAGTGTGCTGAAAGTGTCAAAACATGTTTGTCAGCAGAAATAAACATGTTTCTGCAAGTTTGGTCAACCCCATGTAAGTTATGGGGTAGTAACAGCACACTTTTCAAAACGTGTTTTTCAGCCCGAAATAAACGCGTTTTTTAAGACAGCTGTATCCCTATGTAACTGCAAGGCTCAGAAGAGCCCACACACTCAGGTCTTAACCCCAGTGTGCTGAAAGTGTCAAAACATGTTTTTCAGCAGAAATAAACATGTTTCTGCAAGTTTGGTCAACCCCATGTAAGTTATGGGTCAGTAACAGCTCACTTTTCAAAACGTGTTTTTCAGCCCGAAATAAACGCGTTTTTTCAGACAGCTGTATCCCTATGTAACTGCAAGGCTCAGAAGAGCCCACACACTCAGGTCTTAACCCCAGTGTGCTGAAAGTGTCAAAACATGTTTTTCAGCAGAAATAAACATGTTTCTGCAAGTTTGGTCAACCCCATGTAACTTATGGGGCAGTAACAGCTCACTTTTCAAAACGTGTTTTTCAGCCCGAAATAAACGCGTTTTTTCTGACATCTGTATCCCTAAGTAACTGCAAGACTCAGAAGAGCCCACACACTCAGGTCTTAACCCCAGTGTGCTGAAAGTGTCAAAACATGTTTTTCAGCAGAAATAAACATGTTTCTGCAAGTTTGGTCAACCCCATGTAAGTTATGGGTCAGTAACAACTCACTTTTCAAAACGTGTTTTTCAGCCCGAAATAAACGCGTTTTTTCAGACAGCTGTATCCCTATGTAACTGCAAGGCTCAGAAGAGCCCAAACACTCAGGTCTTAACCCCAGTGTGCTGAATGTGTCAAAACATGTTTTTCAGCAGAAATAAACATATTTCTGCAAGTTTGGTCAACCCCATGTAAGTTATGGGGTAGTAACAGCACACTTTTCAAAACGTGTTTTTCAGCCCGAAATAAACGCGTTTTTTCAGACAGCTGTATCCCTATGTAAATGCAAGGCTCAGAAGAGCCCACACACTCAGGTCTTAACCCCAGTGTGCTGAAAGTGTCAAAACATGTTTTTCAGCAGAAATAAACATGTTTCTGCAAGTTTGGTCAACCCCATGTAAGTTATGGGTCAGTAACAGCTCACTTTTCAAAACGTGTTTTTCAGCCCGAAATAAACGCGTTTTTTCTGACATCTGTATCCCTATGTAACTGCAAGACTCAGAAGAGCCCACACACTCAGGTCTTAACCCCAGTGTGCTGAAAGTGTCAAACGTGTTTTCAGCAGAAATAAACATGTTTCTGCAAGTTTGGTCAACCCCATGTAACTTATGGGGCAGTAACAGCTCACTTTTCAAAACGTGTTTTTCAGCCCGAAATAAACGCGTTTTTTCAGACAGCTGTATCCCTATGTAACTGCAAGGCACAGAAGAGCCCACACACTCAGGTCTTAACCCCAGTGTGCTGACAGTGTCAAAACATGTTTTTCAGCAGAAATAAACATGTTTCTGCAAGTTTGGTCAACCCCATGTAAGTTATGGGTCAATAACAGCTCACTTTTCAAAACGTGTTTTTCAGCCCGAAATAAATGCGTTTTTTCAGACAGCTGTATCCCTATGTAACTGCAAGGCTCAGAAGAGCCCACACACTCAGGTCTTAACCCCAGTGTGCTGAAAGTGTCAAAACATGTTTTTCAGCAGAAATAAACATGTTTCTGCAAGTTTGGTCAACCCCATGTACGTTATGGGGCAGTAACAGCACACTTTTCAAAACGTGTTTTTCAGCCCGAAATAAACGCGTTTTTTCAGACAGCTGTATCCCTATGTAACTGCAAGGCTCAGAAGAGCCCACACACTCAGGTCGTCTTAACCCCAGTGTGCTGAAAGTGTCAAAACGTGTTTTTCAGCAGAAATAAACATGTTTCTGCAAGTTTGGTCAACCCCATGTAAGTTATGGGGCAGTAACAGCACACTTTTCAAAACGTGTTTTTCAGCCCGAAATAAACACGTTTTTTTCAGACAGCTGTATCCCTATGTAACTGCAAGGCTCAGAAGAGCCCACACACTCAGGTCTTAACCCCAGTGTGCTGAAAGTGTCAAAACATGTTTTTCAGCAGAAATAAACATGTTTCTGCAAGTTTGGTCAACCCCATGTAAGTTATGGGTCAGTAACAGCTCACTTTTCAAAACGTGTTTTTCAGCCCGAAATAAACGCGTTTTTTCAGACAGCTGTATCCCTATGTAACTGCAAGGCTCAGAAGAGCCCACACACTCAGGTCTTAACCCCAGTGTGCTGAAAGTGTCAAAACGTGTTTTTCAGCAGAAATAAACATGTTTCTGCAAGTTTGGTCAACCCCATGTAAGTTATGGGTCAGTAACAGCTCACTTTTCAAACGTGTTTTTCAGCCCGAAATAAACGCGTTTTTTCAGACAGCTGTATCCCTATGTAACTGCAAGGCTCAGAAGAGCCCACACACTCAGGTCTTAACCCCAGTGTGCTGAAAGTGTCAAAACATGTTTTTCAGCAGAAATAAACATGTTTCTGCAAGTTTGGTCAACCCCATGTAACTTATGGGGCAGTAACAGCTCACTTTTCAAAACGTGTTTTTCAGCCCGAAATAAACGCGTTTTTTCTGACATCTGTATCCCTATGTAACTGCAAGGCTCAGAAGAGCCCACACACTCAGGTCTTAACCCCAGTGTGCTGAAAGTGTCAAAACATGTTTTTCAGCAGAAATAAACATGTTTCTGCAAGTTTGGTCAACCCCATGTAAGTTATGGGTCAGTAACAGCTCACTTTTCAAAACGTGTTTTTCAGCCCGAAATAAACGCGTTTTTTCAGACAGCTGTATCCCTATGTAACTGCAAGGCTCAGAAGAGCCCACACACTCAGGTCTTAACCTCAGTGTGCTGAAAGTGTCAAAATGTGTTTTTCAGCAGAAATAAACATGTTTCTGCAAGTTTGGTCAACCCCATGTAACTTATGGGTCAGTAACAGCTCACTTTTCAAAACGTGTTTTTGAGCCCGAAATAAACGCGTTTTTTCAGACAGCTGTATCCCTATGTAACTGCAAGGCTCAGAAGAGCCCACACACTCAGGTCTTAACCCCAGTGTGCTGAAAGTGTCAAAACATGTTTTTCAGCAGAAATAAACATGTTTCTGCAAGTTTGGTCAACCCCATGTAACTTATGGGGCAGTAACAGCTCACTTTTCAAAACGTGTTTTTCAGCCCGAAATAAACGCGTTTTTTCAGACAGCTGTATCCCTATGTAACTGCAAGCCTCAGAAGAGCCCAAACACTCAGGTCTTAACCCCAGTGTGCTGAAAGTGTCAAAACATGTTTTTCAGCAGAAATAAACATGTTTCTGCAAGTTTGGTAAACCCCATGTAAGTTATGGGGTAGTAACAGCACACTTTTCAAAACGTGTTTTTCAGCCCGAAATAAACGCGTTTTTTCAGACAGCTGTATCCCTATGTATCTGCAAGGCTCAGAAGAGCCCACACACTCAGGTCTTAACCCCAGTGTGCTGAAAGTGTCAAAACATGTTTTTCAGCAGAAATAAACATGTTTCTGCAAGTTTGGTCAACCCCGTGTAAGTTATGGGTCAGTAACAGCTCACTTTTCAAAACGTGTTTTTCAGCCCGAAATAAACGCGTTTTTTCTGACATCTGTATCCCTATGTAACTGCAAGGCTCAGAAGAGCCCACACACTCAGGTCTTAACCCCAGTGTGCTGAAAGTGTCAAAACATGTTTTTCAGCAGAAATAAACATGTTTCTGCAAGTTTGGTCAACCCCATGTAAGTTATGGGTCAGTAACAGCTCACTTTTCAAAACGTGTTTTTCAGCCCGAAATAAACGCGTTTTTTCAGACAGCTGTATCCCTATGTAACTGCAAGGCTCAGAAGAGCCCACACACTCAGGTCTTAACCCCAGTGTGCTGAAAGTGTCAAAACGTGTTTTTCAGCAGAAATAAACATGTTTCTGCAAGTTTGGTCAACCCCATGTAACTTATGGGGCAGTAACAGCTCACTTTTCAAAACGTGTTTTTCAGCCCGAAATAAACGCGTTTTTTCAGACAGCTGTATCCCTTTGTAACTGCAAGGCTCAGAAGAGCCCACACACTCAGGTCTTAACCCCAGTGTGCTGAAAGTGTCAAAACATGTTTTTCAGCAGAAATAAACATGTTTCTGCAAGTTTGGTCAACCCCATGTAAGTTATGGGTCAGTAACAGCTCACTTTTCAAAACGTGTTTTTCAGCCCGAAATAAACGCGTTTTTTCAGACAGCTGTATCCCTATGTAACTGCAAGGCTCAGAAGAGCCCACACACTCAGGTCTTAACCCCAGTGTGCTGAAAGTGTCAAAACATGTTTTTCAGCAGAAATAAACATGTTTCTGCAAGTTTGGTCAACCCCATGTAACTTATGGGGCAGTAACAGCTCACTTTTCAAAACGTGTTTTTCAGCCCGAAATAAACGCGTTTTTTCTGACATCTGTATCCCTATGTAACTGCAAGACTCAGAAGAGCCCACACACTCAGGTCTTAACCCCAGTGTGCTGAAAGTGTCAAAACATGTTTTTCAGCAGAAATAAACATGTTTCTGCAAGTTTGGTCAACCCCATGTAAGTTATGGGTCAGTAACAGCTCACTTTTCAAAACGTGTTTTTCAGCCCGAAATAAACGCGTTTTTTCAGACAGCTGTATCCCTATGTAACTGCAAGGCTCAGAAGAGCCCACACACTCAGGTCTTAACCCCAGTGTGCTGAAAGTGTCAAAATGTGTTTTTCAGCAGAAATAAACATGTTTCTGCAAGTTTGGTCAACCCCATGTAACTTATGGGTCAGTAACAGCTCACTTTTCAAAACGTGTTTTTGAGCCCGAAATAAACGCGTTTTTTCAGACAGCTGTATCCCTATGTAACTGCAAGGCTCAGAAGAGCCCACACACTCAGGTCATAACCCCAGTGTGCTGAAAGTGTCAAAACATTTTTTTCAGCAGAAATAAACATGTTTCTGCAAGTTTGGTCAACCCCATGTAACTTATGGGGCAGTAACAGCTCACTTTTCAAAACGTGTTTTTCAGCCCGAAATAAACGCGTTTTTCAGACAGCTGTATCCCTATGTAACTGCAAGGCTCAGAAGAGCCCAAACACTCAGGTCTTAACCCCAGTGTGCTGAAAGTGTCAAAACATGTTTTTCAGCAGAAATAAACATGTTTCTGCAAGTTTGGTAAACCCCATGTAAGTTATGGGGTAGTAACAGCAGACTTTTCAAAACGTGTTTTTCAGCCCGAAATAAACGCGTTTTTTCAGACAGCTGTATCCCTATGTAACTGCAAGGCTCAGAAGAGCCCACACACTCAGGTCTTAACCCCAGTGTGCTGAAAGTGTCAAAACATGTTTTTCAGCAGAAATAAACATGTTTCTGCAAGTTTGGTCAACCCCATGTAAGTTATGGGTCAGTAACAGCTCACTTTTCAAAACGTGTTTTTCAGCCCGAAATAAACGCGTTTTTTCTGACATCTGTATCCCTATGTAACTGCAAGGCTCAGAAGAGCCCACACACTCAGGTCTTAACCCCAGTGTGCTGAAAGTGTCAAAACATGTTTTTCAGCAGAAATAAACATGTTTCTGCAAGTTTGGTCAACCCCATGTAACTTATGGGGCAGTAACAGCTCACTTTTCAAAACGTGTTTTTCAGCACGAAATAAACGCGTTTTTTCAGACAGCTGTATCCCTTTGTAACTGCAAGGCTCAGAAGAGCCCACACACTCAGGTCTTAACCCCAGTGTGCTGAAAGTGTCAAAACATGTTTTTCAGCAGAAATAAACATGTTTCTGCAAGTTTGGTCAACCCCATGTAAGTTATGGGTCAGTAACAGCTCACTTTTCAAAACGTGTTTTTCAGCCCGAAATAAACGCGTTTTTTCAGACAGCTGTATCCCTATGTAACTGCAAGGCTCAGAAGAGCCCACACACTCAGGTCTTAACCCCAGTGTGCTGAAAGTGTCAAAACATGTTTTTCAGCAGAAATAAACATGTTTCTGCAAGTTTGGTCAACCCCATGTAACTTATGGGGCAGTAACAGCTCACTTTTCAAAACGTGTTTTTCAGCCCGAAATAAACGCGTTTTTTCTGACATCTGTATCCCTATGTAACTGCAAGACTCAGAAGAGCCCACACACTCAGGTCTTAACCCCAGTGTGCTGAAAGTGTCAAAACATGTTTTTCAGCAGAAATAAACATGTTTCTGCAAGTTTGGTCAACCCCATGTAAGTTATGGGTCAGTAACAGCTCACTTTTCAAAACGTGTTTTTCAGCCCGAAATAAACGCGTTTTTTCAGACAGCTGTATCCCTATGTAACTGCAAGGCTCAGAAGAGCCCACACACTCAGGTCTTAACCCCAGTGTGCTGAAAGTGTCAAAATGTGTTTTTCAGCAGAAATAAACATGTTTCTGCAAGTTTGGTCAACCCCATGTAACTTATGGGTCAGTAACAGCTCACTTTTCAAAACGTGTTTTTGAGCCCGAAATAAACGCGTTTTTTCAGACAGCTGTATCCCTATGTAACTGCAAGGCTCAGAAGAGCCCACACACTCAGGTCTTAACCCCAGTGTGCTGAAAGTGTCAAAACATGTTTTTCAGCAGAAATAAACATGTTTCTGCAAGTTTGGTCAACCCCATGTAACTTATGGGGCAGTAACAGCTCACTTTTCAAAACGTGTTTTTCAGCCCGAAATAAACGCGTTTTTTCTGACATCTGTATCCCTATGTAACTGCAAGACTCAGAAGAGCCCACACACTCAGGTCTTAACCCCAGTGTGCTGAAAGTGTCAAAACATGTTTTTCAGCAGAAATAAACATGTTTCTGCAAGTTTGGTCAACCCCATGTAAGTTATGGGTCAGTAACAGCTCACTTTTCAAAACGTGTTTTTCAGCCCGAAATAAACGCGTTTTTTCAGACAGCTGTATCCCTATGTAACTGCAAGGCTCAGAAGAGCCCACACACTCAGGTCTTAACCCCAGTGTGCTGAAAGTGTCAAAATGTGTTTTTCAGCAGAAATAAACATGTTTCTGCAAGTTTGGTCAACCCCATGTAACTTATGGGTCAGTAACAGCTCACTTTTCAAAACGTGTTTTTGAGCCCGAAATAAACGCGTTTTTTCAGACAGCTGTATCCCTATGTAACTGCAAGGCTCAGAAGAGCCCACACACTCAGGTCTTAACCCCAGTGTGCTGAAAGTGTCAAAACATTTTTTTCAGCAGAAATAAACATGTTTCTGCAAGTTTGGTCAACCCCATGTAACTTATGGGGCAGTAACAGCTCACTTTTCAAAACGTGTTTTTCAGCCCGAAATAAACGCGTTTTTTCAGACAGCTGTATCCCTATGTAACTGCAAGGCTCAGAAGAGCCCAAACACTCAGGTCTTAACCCCAGTGTGCTGAAAGTGTCAAAACATGTTTTTCAGCAGAAATAAACATGTTTCTGCAAGTTTGGTAAACCCCATGTAAGTTATGGGGTAGTAACAGCACACTTTTCAAAACGTGTTTTTCAGCCCGAAATAAACGCGTTTTTTCAGACAGCTGTATCCCTATGTAACTGCAAGGCTCAGAAGAGCCCACACACTCAGGTCTTAACCCCAGTGTGCTGAAAGTGTCAAAACATGTTTTTCAGCAGAAATAAACATGTTTCTGCAAGTTTGGTCAACCCCATGTAACTTATGGGGCAGTAACAGCTCACTTTTCAAAACGTGTTTTTCAGCACGAAATAAACGCGTTTTTTCAGACAGCTGTATCCCTTTGTAACTGCAAGGCTCAGAAGAGCCCACACACTCAGGTCTTAACCCCAGTGTGCTGAAAGTGTCAAAACATGTTTTTCAGCAGAAATAAACATGTTTCTGCAAGTTTGGTCAACCCCATGTAACTTATGGGGCAGTAACAGCTCAGTTTTCAAAACGTGTTTTTCAGCCCGAAATAAACGCGTTTTTTCTGACATCTGTATCCCTATGTAACTGCAAGACTCAGAAGAGCCCACACACTCAGGTCTTAACCCCAGTGTGCTGAAAGTGTCAAAACATGTTTTTCAGCAGAAATAAACATGTTTCTGCAAGTTTGGTCAACCCCATGTAAGTTATGGGTCAGTAACAGCTCACTTTTCAAAACGTGTTTTTCAGCCCGAAATAAACGCGTTTTTTCAGACAGCTGTATCCCTATGTAACTGCAAGGCTCAGAAGAGCCCACACACTCAGGTCTTAACCCCAGTGTGCTGAAAGTGTCAAAACGTGTTTTTCAGCAGAAATAAACATGTTTCTGCAAGTTTGGTCAACCCCATGTAACTTATGGGGCAGTAACAGCTCACTTTTCAAAACGTGTTTTTCAGCCCGAAATAAACGCGTTTTTTCAGAAAGCTGTATCCCTATGTAACTGCAAGGCTCAGAAGAGCCCACACACTCAGGTCTTAACCCCAGTGTGCTGACAGTGTCAAAACATGTTTTTCAGCAGAAATAAACATGTTTCTGCAAGTTTGGTCAACCCCATGTAACTTATGGGTCAGTAACAGCTCACTTTTCAAAACGTGTTTTTGAGCCCGAAATAAACGCGTTTTTTCAGACAGCTGTATCCCTATGTAACTGCAAGGCTCAGAAGAGCCCAAACACTCAGGTCTTAACCCCAGTGTGCTGAAAGTGTCAAAACATGTTTGTCAGCAGAAATAAACATGTTTCTGCAAGTTTGGTCAACCCCATGTAAGTTATGGGGTAGTAACAGCACACTTTTCAAAACGTGTTTTTCAGCCCGAAATAAACGCGTTTTTTAAGACAGCTGTATCCCTATGTAACTGCAAGGCTCAGAAGAGCCCACACACTCAGGTCTTAACCCCAGTGTGCTGAAAGTGTCAAAACATGTTTTTCAGCAGAAATAAACATGTTTCTGCAAGTTTGGTCAACCCCATGTAAGTTATGGGTCAGTAACAGCTCACTTTTCAAAACGTGTTTTTCAGCCCGAAATAAACGCGTTTTTTCAGACAGCTGTATCCCTATGTAACTGCAAGGCTCAGAAGAGCCCACACACTCAGGTCTTAACCCCAGTGTGCTGAAAGTGTCAAAACATGTTTTTCAGCAGAAATAAACATGTTTCTGCAAGTTTGGTCAACCCCATGTAAGTTATGGGGCAGTAACAGCTCACTTTTCAAAACGTGTTTTTCAGCCCGAAATAAACGCGTTTTTTCAGACAGCTGTATCCCTATGTAACTGCAAGGCTCAGAAGAGCCCAAACACTCAGGTCTTAACCCCAGTGTGCTGAATGTGTCAAAACATGTTTTTCAGCAGAAATAAACATATTTCTGCAAGTTTGGTCAACCCCATGTAAGTTATGGGGTAGTAACAGCACACTTTTCAAAACGTGTTTTTCAGCCCGAAATAAACGCGTTTTTTCAGACAGCTGTATCCCTATGTAAATGCAAGGCTCAGAAGAGCCCACACACTCAGGTCTTAACCCCAGTGTGCTGAAAGTGTCAAAACATGTTTTTCAGCAGAAATAAACATGTTTCTGCAAGTTTGGTCAACCCCATGTAAGTTATGGGTCAGTAACAGCTCACTTTTCAAAACGTGTTTTTCAGCCCGAAATAAACGCGTTTTTTCTGACATCTGTATCCCTATGTAACTGCAAGACTCAGAAGAGCCCACACACTCAGGTCTTAACCCCAGTGTGCTGAAAGTGTCAAAACGTGTTTTTCAGCAGAAATAAACATGTTTCTGCAAGTTTGGTCAACCCCATGTAACTTATGGGGCAGTAACAGCTCACTTTTCAAAACGTGTTTTTCAGCCCGAAATAAACGCGTTTTTTCAGACAGCTGTATCCCTATGTAACTGCAAGGCACAGAAGAGCCCACACACTCAGGTCTTAACCCCAGTGTGCTGACAGTGTCAAAACATGTTTTTCAGCAGAAATAAACATGTTTCTGCAAGTTTGGTCAACCCCATGTAAGTTATGGGTCAGTAACAGCTCACTTTTCAAAACGTGTTTTTCAGCCCGAAATAAATGCGTTTTTTCAGACAGCTGTATCCCTATGTAACTGCAAGGCTCAGAAGAGCCCACACACTCAGGTCTTAACCCCAGTGTGCTGAAAGTGTCAAAACATGTTTTTCAGCAGAAATAAACATGTTTCTGCAAGTTTGGTCAACCCCATGTACGTTATGGGGCAGTAACAGCACACTTTTCAAAACGTGTTTTTCAGCCCGAAATAAACGCGTTTTTTCAGACAGCTGTATCCCTATGTAACTGCAAGGCTCAGAAGAGCCCACACACTCAGGTCGTCTTAACCCCAGTGTGCTGAAAGTGTCAAAACGTGTTTTTCAGCAGAAATAAACATGTTTCTGCAAGTTTGGTCAACCCCATGTAAGTTATGGGGCAGTAACAGCACACTTTTCAAAACGTGTTTTTCAGCCCGAAATAAACACGTTTTTTTCAGACAGCTGTATCCCTATGTAACTGCAAGGCTCAGAAGAGCCCACACACTCAGGTCTTAACCCCAGTGTGCTGAAAGTGTCAAAACATGTTTTTCAGCAGAAATAAACATGTTTCTGCAAGTTTGGTCAACCCCATGTAACTTATGGGGCAGTAACAGCTCACTTTTCAAAACGTGTTTTTCAGCCCGAAATAAACGCGTTTTTTCAGACAGCTGTATCCCTATGTAACTGCAAGGCTCAGAAGAGCCCACACACTCAGGTCTTAACCCCAGTGTGCTGAAAGTGTCAAAACATGTTTTTCAGCAGAAATAAACATGTTTCTGCAAGTTTGGTCAACCCCATGTACGTTATGGGGCAGTAACAGCACACTTTTCAAAACGTGTTTTTCAGCCCGAAATAAACGCGTTTTTTCAGACAGCTGTATCCCTATGTAACTGCAAGGCTCAGAAGAGCCCACACACTCAGGTCTTAACCCCAGTGTGCTGACAGTGTCAAAACATGTTTTTCAGCAGAAATAAACATGTTTCTGCAAGTTTGGTCAACCCCATGTAAGTTATGGGTCAGTAACAGCTCACTTTTCAAAACGTGTTTTTCAGCCCGAAATAAATGCGTTTTTTCAGACAGCTGTATCCCTATGTAACTGCAAGGCTCAGAAGAGCCCACACACTCAGGTCTTAACCCCAGTGTGCTGAAAGTGTCAAAACATGTTTTTCAGCAGAAATAAACATGTTTCTGCAAGTTTGGTCAACCCCATGTACGTTATGGGGCAGTAACAGCACACTTTTCAAAACGTGTTTTTCAGCCCGAAATAAACGCGTTTTTTCAGACAGCTGTATCCCTATGTAACTGCAAGGCTCAGAAGAGCCCACACACTCAGGTCTTAACCCCAGTGTGCTGACAGTGTCAAAACATGTTTTTCAGCAGAAATAAACATTTTTCTGCAAGTTTGGTCAACCCCATGTAAGTTATGGGTCAGTAACAGCTCACTTTTCAAAACGTGTTTTTCAGCCCGAAATAAATGCGTTTTTTCAGACAGCTGTATCCCTATGTAACTGCAAGGCTCAGAAGAGCCCACACACTCAGGTCTTAACCCCAGTGTGCTGAAAGTGTCAAAACATGTTTTTCAGCAGAAATAAACATGTTTCTGCAAGTTTGGTCAACCCCATGTACGTTATGGGGCAGTAACAGCACACTTTTCAAAACGTGTTTTTCAGCCCGAAATAAACGCGTTTTTTCAGACAGCTGTATCCCTATGTAACTGCAAGGCTCAGAAGAGCCCACACACTCAGGTCGTCTTAACCCCAGTGTGCTGAAAGTGTCAAAACGTGTTTTTCAGCAGAAATAAACATGTTTCTGCAAGTTTGGTCAACCCCATGTAAGTTATGGGGCAGTAACAGCACACTTTTCAAAACGTGTTTTTCAGCCCGAAATAAACACGTTTTTTTCAGACAGCTGTATCCCTATGTAACTGCAAGGCTCAGAAGAGCCCACACACTCAGGTCTTAACCCCAGTGTGCTGAAAGTGTCAAAACATGTTTTTCAGCAGAAATAAACATGTTTCTGCAAGTTTGGTCAACCCCATGTAACTTATGGGGCAGTAACAGCTCACTTTTCAAAACGTGTTTTTCAGCCCGAAATAAACGCGTTTTTTCAGACAGCTGTATCCCTATGTAACTGCAAGGCTCAGAAGAGCCCAAACACTCAGGTCTTAACCCCAGTGTGCTGAAAGTGTCAAAACATGTTTTTCAGCAGAAATAAACATGTTTCTGCAAGTTTGGTCAACCCCATGTAAGTTATGGGTCAGTAACAGCTCACTTTTCAAAACGTGTTTTTCAGCCCGAAATAAACGCGTTTTTTCAGACAGCTGTATCCCTATGTAACTGCAAGGCTCAGAAGAGCCCACACACTCAGGTCTTAACCCCAGTGTGCTGAAAGTGTCAAAACGTGTTTTTCAGCAGAAATAAACATGTTTCTGCAAGTTTGGTCAACCCCATGTAACTTATGGGGCAGTAACAGCTCACTTTTCAAAACGTGTTTTTTTAGCCCGAAATAAACGCGTTTTTTCAGACAGCTGTATCCCTTTGTAACTGCAAGGCTCAGAAGAGCCCACACACTCAGGTCTTAACCCCAGTGTGCTGAAAGTGTCAAAACATGTTTTTCAGCAGAAATAAACATGTTTCTGCAAGTTTGGTCAACCCCATGTAACTTATGGGGCAGTAACAGCTCACTTTTCAAAACGTGTTTTTCAGCCCGAAATAAAAGCGTTTTTTCTGACATCTGTATCCCTATGTAACTGCAAGACTCAGAAGAGCCCACACACTCAGGTCTTAACCCCAGTGTGCTGAAAGTGTCAAAACATGTTTTTCAGCAGAAATAAACATGTTTCTGCAAGTTTGGTCAACCCCATGTAAGTTATGGGTCAGTAACAGCTCACTTTTCAAAACGTGTTTTTCAGCCCGAAATAAACGCGTTTTTTCAGACAGCTGTATCCCTATGTAACTGCAAGGCTCAGAAGAGCCCACACACTCAGGTCTTAACCCCAGTGTGCTGAAAGTGTCAAAACGTGTTTTTCAGCAGAAATAAACATGTTTCTGCAAGTTTGGTCAACCCCATGTAACTTATGGGGCAGTAACAGCTCACTTTTCAAAACGTGTTTTTCAGCCCGAAATAAACGCGTTTTTTCAGAAAGCTGTATCCCTATGTAACTGCAAGGCTCAGAAGAGCCCACACACTCAGGTCTTAACCCCAGTGTGCTGACAGTGTCAAAACATGTTTTTCAGCAGAAATAAACATGTTTCTGCAAGTTTGGTCAACCCCATGTAAGTTATGGGGCAGTAACAGCACACTTTTCAAAACGTGTTTTTCAGCCCGAAATAAACACGTTTTTTTCAGACAGCTGTATCCCTATGTAACTGCAAGGCTCAGAAGAGCCCACACACTCAGGTCTTAACCCCAGTGTGCTGAAAGTGTCAAAATGTGTTTTTCAGCAGAAATAAACATGTTTCTGCAAGTTTGGTCAACCCCATGTAACTTATGGGTCAGTAACAGCTCACTTTTCAAAACGTGTTTTTGAGCCCGAAATAAACGCGTTTTTTCAGACAGCTGTATCCCTATGTAACTGCAAGGCTCAGAAGAGCCCAAACACTCAGGTCTTAACCCCAGTGTGCTGAAAGTGTCAAAACATGTTTGTCAGCAGAAATAAACATGTTTCTGCAAGTTTGGTCAACCCCATGTAAGTTATGGGGTAGTAACAGCACACTTTTCAAAACGTGTTTTTCAGCCCGAAATAAACGCGTTTTTTAAGACAGCTGTATCCCTATGTAACTGCAAGGCTCAGAAGAGCCCACACACTCAGGTCTTAACCCCAGTGTGCTGACAGTGTCAAAACATGTTTTTCAGCAGAAATAAACATGTTTCTGCAAGTTTGGTCAACCCCATGTAAGTTATGGGGCAGTAACAGCACACTTTTCAAAACGTGTTTTTCAGCCCGAAATAAACACGTTTTTTTCAGACAGCTGTATCCCTATGTAACTGCAAGGCTCAGAAGAGCCCACACACTCAGGTCTTAACCCCAGTGTGCTGAAAGTGTCAAAATGTGTTTTTCAGCAGAAATAAACATGTTTCTGCAAGTTTGGTCAACCCCATGTAACTTATGGGTCAGTAACAGCTCACTTTTCAAAACGTGTTTTTGAGCCCGAAATAAACGCGTTTTTTCAGACAGCTGTATCCCTATGTAACTGCAAGGCTCAGAAGAGCCCAAACACTCAGGTCTTAACCCCAGTGTGCTGAAAGTGTCATAACATGGTTGTCAGCAGAAATAAACATGTTTCTGCAAGTTTGGTCAACCCCATGTAACTTATGGGGCAGTAACAGCTCACTTTTCAAAACGTGTTTTTCAGCCCGAAATAAACGCGTTTTTTCAGACATCTGTATCCCTATGTAACTGCAAGACTCAGAAGAGCCCACACACTCAGGTCTTAACCCCAGTGTGCTGAAAGTGTCAAAACATGTTTTTCAGCAGAAATAAACATGTTTCTGCAAGTTTGGTCAACCCCATGTAAGTTATGGGGCAGTAACAGCACACTTTTCAAAACGTGTTTTTCAGCCCGAAATAAACACGTTTTTTCAGACAGCTGTATCCCTATGTAACTGCAAGGCTCAGAAGAGCCCACACACTCAGGTCTTAACCCCAGTGTGCTGAAAGTGTCAAAATGTGTTTTTCAGCAGAAATAAACATATTTCTGCAAGTTTGGTCAACCCCATGTAAGTTATGGGTCAGTAACAGCTCACTTTTCAAAACGTGTTTTTCAGCCCGAAATAAACGCGTTTTTTCAGACAGCTGTATCCCTATGTAACTGCAAGGCTCAGAAGAGCCCACACACTCAGGTCTTAACCCCAGTGTGCTGAAAGTGTCAAAACGTGTTTTTCAGCAGAAATAAACATGTTTCTGCAAGTTTGGTCAACCCCATGTAACTTATGGGTCAGTAACAGCTCACTATTCAAAACGTGTTTTTGAGCCCGAAATAAACGCGTTTTTTCAGACAGCTGTATCCCTATGTAACTGCAAGGCTCAGAAGAGCCCAAACACTCAGGTCTTAACCCCAGTGTGCTGAATGTGTCAAAACATGTTTTTCAGCAGAAATAAACATATTTCTGCAAGTTTGGTCAACCCCATGTAAGTTATGGGGTAGTAACAGCACACTTTTCAAAACGTGTTTTTCAGCCCGAAATAAACGCGTTTTTTCAGACAGCTGTATCCCTATGTAAATGCAAGGCTCAGAAGAGCCCACACACTCAGGTCTTAACCCCAGTGTGCTGAAAGTGTCAAAACATGTTTTTCAGCAGAAATAAACATGTTTCTGCAAGTTTGGTCAACCCCATGTAAGTTATGGGTCAGTAACAGCTCACTTTTCAAAACGTGTTTTTCAGCCCGAAATAAACGCGTTTTTTCTGACATCTGTATCCCTATGTAACTGCAAGACTCAGAAGAGCCCACACACTCAGGTCTTAACCCCAGTGTGCTGAAAGTGTCAAAACGTGTTTTTCAGCAGAAATAAACATGTTTCTGCAAGTTTGGTCAACCCCATGTAACTTATGGGGCAGTAACAGCTCACTTTTCAAAACGTGTTTTTCAGCCCGAAATAAACGCGTTTTTTCAGACAGCTGTATCCCTATGTAACTGCAAGGCACAGAAGAGCCCACACACTCAGGTCTTAACCCCAGTGTGCTGACAGTGTCAAAACATGTTTTTCAGCAGAAATAAACATGTTTCTGCAAGTTTGGTCAACCCCATGTAAGTTATGGGTCAGTAACAGCTCACTTTTCAAAACGTGTTTTTCAGCCCGAAATAAATGCGTTTTTTCAGACAGCTGTATCCCTATGTAACTGCAAGGCTCAGAAGAGCCCACACACTCAGGTCTTAACCCCAGTGTGCTGAAAGTGTCAAAACATGTTTTTCAGCAGAAATAAACATGTTTCTGCAAGTTTGGTCAACCCCATGTACGTTATGGGGCAGTAACAGCACACTTTTCAAAACGTGTTTTTCAGCCCGAAATAAACGCGTTTTTTCAGACAGCTGTATCCCTATGTAACTGCAAGGCTCAGAAGAGCCCACACACTCAGGTCGTCTTAACCCCAGTGTGCTGAAAGTGTCAAAACGTGTTTTTCAGCAGAAATAAACATGTTTCTGCAAGTTTGGTCAACCCCATGTAAGTTATGGGGCAGTAACAGCACACTTTTCAAAACGTGTTTTTCAGCCCGAAATAAACACGTTTTTTTCAGACAGCTGTATCCCTATGTAACTGCAAGGCTCAGAAGAGCCCACACACTCAGGTCTTAACCCCAGTGTGCTGAAAGTGTCAAAACATGTTTTTCAGCAGAAATAAACATGTTTCTGCAAGTTTGGTCAACCCCATGTAACTTATGGGGCAGTAACAGCTCACTTTTCAAAACGTGTTTTTCAGCCCGAAATAAACGCGTTTTTTCAGACAGCTGTATCCCTATGTAACTGCAAGGCTCAGAAGAGCCCAAACACTCAGGTCTTAACCCCAGTGTGCTGAAAGTGTCAAAACATGTTTTTCAGCAGAAATAAACATGTTTCTGCAAGTTTGGTAAACCCCATGTAAGTTATGGGGTAGTAACAGCACACTTTTCAAAACGTGTTTTTCAGCCCGAAATAAACGAGTTTTTTCAGACAGCTGTATCCCTATGTAACTGCAAGGCTCAGAAGAGCCCACACACTCAGGTCTTAACCCCAGTGTGCTGACAGTGTCAAAACATGTTTTTCAGCAGAAATAAACATGTTTCTGCAAGTTTGGTCAACCCCATGTAAGTTATGGGTCAGTAACAGCTCACTTTTCAAAACGTGTTTTTCAGCCCGAAATAAATGCGTTTTTTCAGACAGCTGTATCCCTATGTAACTGCAAGGCTCAGAAGAGCCCACACACTCAGGTCTTAACCCCAGTGTGCTGAAAGTGTCAAAACATGTTTTTCAGCAGAAATAAACATGTTTCTGCAAGTTTGGTCAACCCCATGTACGTTATGGGGCAGTAACAGCACACTTTTCAAAACGTGTTTTTCAGCCCGAAATAAACGCGTTTTTTCAGACAGCTGTATCCCTATGTAACTGCAAGGCTCAGAAGAGCCCACACACTCAGGTCTTAACCCCAGTGTGCTGACAGTGTCAAAACATGTTTTTCAGCAGAAATAAACATGTTTCTGCAAGTTTGGTCAACCCCATGTAAGTTATGGGTCAGTAACAGCTCACTTTTCAAAACGTGTTTTTCAGCCCGAAATAAATGCGTTTTTTCAGACAGCTGTATCCCTATGTAACTGCAAGGCTCAGAAGAGCCCACACACTCAGGTCTTAACCCCAGTGTGCTGACAGTGTCAAAACATGTTTTTCAGCAGAAATAAACATGTTTCTGCAAGTTTGGTCAACCCCATGTAAGTTATGGGTCAGTAACAGCTCACTTTTCAAAACGTGTTTTTCAGCCCGAAATAAATGCGTTTTTTCAGACAGCTGTATCCCTATGTAACTGCAAGGCTCAGAAGAGCCCACACACTCAGGTCTTAACCCCAGTGTGCTGAAAGTGTCAAAACATGTTTTTCAGCAGAAATAAACATGTTTCTGCAAGTTTGGTCAACCCCATGTACGTTATGGGGCAGTAACAGCACACTTTTCAAAACGTGTTTTTCAGCCCGAAATAAACGCGTATTTTCAGACAGCTGTATCCCTATGTAACTGCAAGGCTCAGAAGAGCCCACACACTCAGGTCGTCTTAACCCCAGTGTGCTGAAAGTGTCAAAACGTGTTTTTCAGCAGAAATAAACATGTTTCTGCAAGTTTGGTCAACCCCATGTAAGTTATGGGGCAGTAACAGCACACTTTTCAAAACGTGTTTTTCAGCCCGAAATAAACACGTTTTTTTCAGACAGCTGTATCCCTATGTAACTGCAAAGCTCAGAAGAGCCCACACACTCAGGTCTTAACCCCAGTGTGCTGAAAGTGTCAAAACATGTTTTTCAGCAGAAATAAACATGTTTCTGCAAGTTTGGTCAACCCCATGTAACTTATGGGGCAGTAACAGCTCACTTTTCAAAACGTGTTTTTCAGCCCGAAATAAACGCGTTTTTTCAGACAGCTGTATCCCTATGTAACTGCAAGGCTCAGAAGAGCCCAAACACTCAGGTCTTAACCCCAGTGTGCTGAAAGTGTCAAAACATGTTTTTCAGCAGAAATAAACATGTTTCTGCAAGTTTGGTAAACCCCATGTAAGTTATGGGGTAGTAACAGCACACTTTTCAAAACGTGTTTTTCAGCCCGAAATAAACGCGTTTTTTCAGACAGCTGTATCCCTATGTAACTGCAAGGCTCAGAAGAGCCCACACACTCAGGTCTTAACCCCAGTGTGCTGAAAGTGTCAAAACATGTTTTTCAGCAGAAATAAACATGTTTCTGCAAGTTTGGTCAACCCCATGTAAGTTATGGGTCAGTAACAGCTCACTTTTCAAAACGTGTTTTTCAGCCCGAAATAAATGCGTTTTTTCTGACATCTGTATCCCTATGTAACTGCAAGGTCAGAAGAGCCCACACACTCAGGTCTTAACCCCAGTGTGCTGAAAGTGTCAAAACATGTTTTTCAGCAGAAATAAACATGTTTCTGCAAGTTTGGTCAACCCCATGTAAGTTATGGGTCAGTAACAGCTCACTTTTCAAAACGTGTTTTTCAGCCCGAAATAAACGCGTTTTTTCAGACAGCTGTATCCCTATGTAACTGCAAGGCTCAGAAGAGCCCACACACTCAGGTCTTAACCCCAGTGTGCTGAAAGTGTCAAAACATGTTTTTCAGCAGAAATAAACATGTTTCTGCAAGTTTGGTCAACCCCATGTAACTTATGGGGCAGTAACAGCTCACTTTTCAAAACGTGTTTTTCAGCCCGAAATAAAAGCGTTTTTTCTGACATCTGTATCCCTATGTAACTGCAAGACTCAGAAGAGCCCACACACTCAGGTCTTAACCCCAGTGTGCTGAAAGTGTCAAAACATGTTTTTCAGCAGAAATAAACATGTTTCTGCAAGTTTGGTCAACCCCATGTAAGTTATGGGTCAGTAACAGCTCACTTTTCAAAACGTGTTTTTCAGCCCGAAATAAACGCGTTTTTTCAGACAGCTGTATCCCTATGTAACTGCAAGGCTCAGAAGAGCCCACACACTCAGGTCTTAACCCCAGTGTCCTGAAAGTGTCAAAACGTGTTTTTCAGCAGAAATAAACATGTTTCTGCAAGTTTGGTCAACCCCATGTAACTTATGGGGCAGTAACAGCTCACTTTTCAAAACGTGTTTTTCAGCCCGAAATAAACGCGTTTTTTCAGAAAGCTGTATCCCTATGTAACTGCAAGGCTCAGAAGAGCCCACACACTCAGGTCTTAACCCCAGTGTGCTGACAGTGTCAAAACATGTTTTTCAGCAGAAATAAACATGTTTCTGCAAGTTTGGTCAACCCCATGTAAGTTATGGGGCAGTAACAGCACACTTTTCAAAACGTGTTTTTCAGCCCGAAATAAACACGTTTTTTTCAGACAGCTGTATCCCTATGTAACTGCAAGGCTCAGAAGAGCCCACACACTCAGGTCTTAACCCCAGTGTGCTGAAAGTGTCAAAATGTGTTTTTCAGCAGAAATAAACATGTTTCTGCAAGTTTGGTCAACCCCATGTAACTTATGGGTCAGTAACAGCTCACTTTTCAAAACGTGTTTTGAGCCCGAAATAAACGCGTTTTTTCAGACAGCTGTATCCCTATGTAACTGCAAGGCTCAGAAGAGCCCAAACACTCAGGTCTTAACCCCAGTGTGCTGAAAGTGTCAAAACATGTTTGTCAGCAGAAATAAACATGTTTCTGCAAGTTTGGTCAACCCCATGTAAGTTATGGGGTAGTAACAGCACACTTTTCAAAACGTGTTTTTCAGCCCGAAATAAACGCGTTTTTTAAGACAGCTGTATCCCTATGTAACTGCAAGGCTCAGAAGAGCCCACACACTCAGGTCTTAACCCCAGTGTGCTGACAGTGTCAAAACATGTTTTTCAGCAGAAATAAACATGTTTCTGCAAGTTTGGTCAACCCCATGTAAGTTATGGGGCAGTAACAGCACACTTTTCAAAACGTGTTTTTCAGCCCGAAATAAACACGTTTTTTTCAGACAGCTGTATCCCTATGTAACTGCAAGGCTCAGAAGAGCCCACACACTCAGGTCTTAACCCCAGTGTGCTGAAAGTGTCAAAACATGTTTTTCAGCAGAAATAAACATGTTTCTGCAAGTTTGGTCAACCCCATGTAACTTATGGGTCAGTAACAGCTCACTTTTCAAAACGTGTTTTTCAGCCCGAAATAAACGCGTTTTTTCAGACAGCTGTATCCCTATGTAACTGCAAGGCTCAGAAGAGCCCACACACTCAGGTCGTCTTAACCCCAGTGTGCTGAAAGTGTCAAAACGTGTTTTTCAGCAGAAATAAACATGTTTCTGCAAGTTTGGTCAACCCCATGTAAGTTATGGGGCAGTAACAGCACACTTTTCAAAACGTGTTTTTCAGCCCGAAATAAACACGTTTTTTTCAGACAGCTGTATCCCTATGTAACTGCAAGGCTCAGAAGAGCCCACACACTCAGGTCTTAACCCCAGTGTGCTGAAAGTGTCAAAACATGTTTTTCAGCAGAAATAAACATGTTTCTGCAAGTTTGGTCAACCCCATGTAACTTATGGGGCAGTAACAGCTCACTTTTCAAAACGTGTTTTTCAGCCCGAAATAAACGCGTTTTTTCAGACAGCTGTATCCCTATGTAACTGCAAGGCTCAGAAGAGCCCAAACACTCAGGTCTTAACCCTAGTGTGCTGAAAGTGTCAAAACATGTTTTTCAGCAGAAATAAACATGTTTCTGCAAGTTTGGTAAACCCCATGTAAGTTATGGGGTAGTAACAGCACACTTTTCAAAACGTGTTTTTCAGCCCGAAATAAACGCGTTTTTTCAGACAGCTGTATCCCTATGTAACTGCAAGGCTCAGAAGAGCCCACACACTCAGGTCTTAACCCCAGTGTGCTGAAAGTGTCAAAACATGTTTTTCAGCAGAAATAAACATGTTTCTGCAAGTTTGGTCAACCCCATGTAAGTTATGGGTCAGTAACAGCTCACTTTTCAAAACGTGTTTTTGAGCCCGAAATAAACGCGTTTTTTCAGACAGCTGTATCCCTATGTAACTGCAAGGCTCAGAAGAGCCCAAACACTCAGGTCTTAACCCCAGTGTGCTGAAAGTGTCAAAACATGTTTGTCAGCAGAAATAAACATGTTTCTGCAAGTTTGGTCAACCCCATGTAAGTTATGGGGCAGTAACAGCACACTTTTCAAAACGTGTTTTTCAGCCCGAAATAAACACGTTTTTTTCAGACAGCTGTATCCCTATGTAACTGCAAGGCTCAGAAGAGCCCACACACTCAGGTCTTAACCCCAGTGTGCTGAAAGTGTCAAAACATGTTTTTCAGCAGAAATAAACATGTTTCTGCAAGTTTGGTCAACCCCATGTAACTTATGGGTCAGTAACAGCTCACTTTTCAAAACGTGTTTTTCAGCCCGAAATAAACGCGTTTTTTCAGACAGCTGTATCCCTATGTAACTGCAAGGCTCAGAAGAGCCCACACACTCAGGTCGTCTTAACCCCAGTGTGCTGAAAGTGTCAAAACGTGTTTTTCAGCAGAAATAAACATGTTTCTGCAAGTTTGGTCAACCCCATGTAAGTTATGGGGCAGTAACAGCACACTTTTCAAAACGTGTTTTTCAGCCCGAAATAAACACGTTTTTTTCAGACAGCTGTATCCCTATGTAACTGCAAGGCTCAGAAGAGCCCACACACTCAGGTCTTAACCCCAGTGTGCTGAAAGTGTCAAAACATGTTTTTCAGCAGAAATAAACATGTTTCTGCAAGTTTGGTCAACCCCATGTAACTTATGGGGCAGTAACAGCTCACTTTTCAAAACGTGTTTTTCAGCCCGAAATAAACGCGTTTTTTCAGACAGCTGTATCCCTATGTAACTGCAAGGCTCAGAAGAGCCCAAACACTCAGGTCTTAACCCCAGTGTGCTGAAAGTGTCAAAACATGTTTTTCAGCAGAAATAAACATGTTTCTGCAAGTTTGGTAAACCCCATGTAAGTTATGGGGTAGTAACAGCACACTTTTCAAAACGTGTTTTTCAGCCCGAAATAAACGCGTTTTTTCAGACAGCTGTATCCCTATGTAACTGCAAGGCTCAGAAGAGCCCACACACTCAGGTCTTAACCCCAGTGTGCTGAAAGTGTCAAAACATGTTTTTCAGCAGAAATAAACATGTTTCTGCAAGTTTGGTCAACCCCATGTAAGTTATGGGTCAGTAACAGCTCACTTTTCAAAACGTGTTTTTCAGCCCGAAATAAATGCGTTTTTTCTGACATCTGTATCCCTATGTAACTGCAAGGCTCAGAAGAGCCCACACACTCAGGTCTTAACCCCAGTGTGCTGAAAGTGTCAAAATGTGTTTTTCAGCAGAAATAAACATGTTTCTGCAAGTTTGGTCAACCCCATGTAACTTATGGGTCAGTAACAGCTCACTTTTCAAAACGTGTTTTTGAGCCCGAAATAAACGCGTTTTTTCAGACAGCTGTATCCCTATGTAACTGCAAGGCTCAGAAGAGCCCAAACACTCAGGTCTTAACCCCAGTGTGCTGAAAGTGTCAAAACATGTTTGTCAGCAGAAATAAACATGTTTCTGCAAGTTTGGTCAACCCCATATAAGTTATGGGGTAGTAAAAGCACACTTTTCAAAACGTGTTTTTCAGCCCGAAATAAACGCGTTTTTTCAGACAGCTGTATCCCTATGTAACTGCAAGGCTCAGAAGAGCCCACACACTCAGGTCTTAACCCCAGTGTGCTGAAAGTGTCAAAACATGTTTTTCAGCAGAAATAAACATGTTTCTGCAAGTTTGGTCAACCCCATGTAACTTATGGGGCAGTAACAGCTCACTTTTCAAAACGTGTTTTTCAGCCCGAAATAAACGCGTTTTTTCTGACATCTGTATCCCTAAGTAACTGCAAGACTCAGAAGAGCCCACACACTCAGGTCTTAACCCCAGTGTGCTGAAAGTGTCAAAACATGTTTTTCAGCAGAAATAAACATGTTTCTGCAAGTTTGGTCAACCCCATGTAAGTTATGGGTCAGTAACAACTCACTTTTCAAAACGTGTTTTTCAGCCCGAAATAAACGCGTTTTTTCAGACAGCTGTATCCCTATGTAACTGCAAGGCTCAGAAGAGCCCACACACTCAGGTCTTAACCCCAGTGTGCTGAAAGTGTCAAAACGTGTTTTTCAGCAGAAATAAACATGTTTCTGCAAGTTTGGTCAACCCCATGTAACTTATGGGGCAGTAACAGCTCACTTTTCAAAACGTGTTTTTCAGCCCGAAATAAACGCGTTTTTTCAGACAGCTGTATCCCTATGTAACTGCAAGGCACAGAAGAGCCCACACACTCAGGTCTTAACCCCAGTGTGCTGACAGTGTCAAAACATGTTTTTCAGCAGAAATAAACATGTTTCTGCAAGTTTGGTCAACCCCATGTAAGTTATGGGTCAGTAACAGCTCACTTTTCAAAACGTGTTTTTCAGCCCGAAATAAATGCGTTTTTTCAGACAGCTGTATCCCTATGTAACTGCAAGGCTCAGAAGAGCCCACACACTCAGGTCTTAACCCCAGTGTGCTGAAAGTGTCAAAACATGTTTTTCAGCAGAAATAAACATGTTTCTGCAAGTTTGGTCAACCCCATGTAAGTTATGGGGCAGTAACAGCACACTTTTCAAAACGTGTTTTTCAGCCCGAAATAAACACGTTTTTTCAGACAGCTGTATCCCTATGTAACTGCAAGGCTCAGAAGAGCCCACACACTCAGGTCTTAACCCCAGTGTGCTGAAAGTGTCAAAATGTGTTTTTCAGCAGAAATAAACATATTTCTGCAAGTTTGATCAACCCCATGTAAGTTATGGGTCAGTAACAGCTCACTTTTCAAAACGTGTTTTTCAGCCCGAAATAAACGCGTTTTTTCAGACAGCTGTATCCCTATGTAACTGCAAGGCTCAGAAGAGCCCACACACTCAGGTCTTAACCCCAGTGTGCTGAAAGTGTCAAAACATGTTTTTCAGCAGAAATAAACATGTTTCTGCAAGTTTGGTCAACCCCATGTAAGTTATGGGTCAGTAACAGCTCACTTTTCAAAACGTGTTTTTCAGCCCGAAATAAACGCGTTTTTTCAGACAGCTGTATCCCTATGTAACTGCAAGGCTCAGAAGAGCCCACACACTCAGGTCTTAACCCCAGTGTGCTGAAAGTGTCAAAATGTGTTTTTCAGCAGAAATAAACATGTTTCTGCAAGTTTGGTCAACCCCATGTAAGTTATGGGTCAGTAACAGCTCACTTTTCAAAACGTGTTTTTCAGCCCGAAATAAACGCGTTTTTTCAGACAGCTGTATCCCTATGTAACTGCAAGGCTCAGAAGAGCCCACACACTCAGGTCTTAACCCCAGTGTGCTGAAAGTGTCAAAACATGTTTTTCAGCAGAAATAAACATGTTTCTGCAAGTTTGGTCAACCCCATGTAAGTTATGGGTCAGTAACAGCTCACTTTTCAAAACGTGTTTTTCAGCCCGAAATAAACGCGTTTTTTCAGACAGCTGTATCCCTATGTAACTGCAAGGCTCAGAAGAGCCCACACACTCAGGTCTTAACCCCAGTGTGCTGAAAGTGTCAAAACGTGTTTTTCAGCAGAAATAAACATGTTTCTGCAAGTTTGGTCAACCCCATGTAACTTATGGGGCAGTAACAGCTCACTTTTCAAAACGTGTTTTTTTTAGCCCGAAATAAACGCGTTTTTTCAGACAGCTGTATCCCTTTGTAACTGCAAGGCTCAGAAGAGCCCACACACTCAGGTCTTAACCCCAGTGTGCTGACAGTGTCAAAACATGTTTTTCAGCAGAAATAAACATGTTTCTGCAAGTTTGGTCAACCCCATGTAAGTTATGGGGCAGTAACAGCACACTTTTCAAAACGTGTTTTTCAGCCCGAAATAAACACGTTTTTTTCAGACAGTTGTATCCCTATGTAACTGCAAGGCTCAGAAGAGCCCACACACTCAGGTCTTAACCCCAGTGTGCTGAAAGTGTCAAAATGTGTTTTTCAGCAGAAATAAACATGTTTCTGCAAGTTTGGTCAACCCCATGTAACTTATGGGTCAGTAACAGCTCACTTTTCAAAACGTGTTTTTGAGCCCGAAATAAACGCGTTTTTTCAGACAGCTGTATCCCTATGTAACTGCAAGGCTCAGAAGAGCCCAAACACTCAGGTCTTAACCCCAGTGTGCTGAAAGTGTCAAAACATGTTTGTCAGCAGAAATAAACATGTTTCTGCAAGTTTGGTCAACCCCATATAAGTTATGGGGTAGTAAAAGCACACTTTTCAAAACGTGTTTTTCAGCCCGAAATAAACGCGTTTTTTCAGACAGCTGTATCCCTATGTAACTGCAAGGCTCAGAAGAGCCCACACACTCAGGTCTTAACCCCAGTGTGCTGAAAGTGTCAAAACATGTTTTTCAGCAGAAATAAACATGTTTCTGCAAGTTTGGTCAACCCCATGTAACTTATGGGGCAGTAACAGCTCACTTTTCAAAACGTGTTTTTCAGCCCGAAATAAACGCGTTTTTTCTGACATCTGTATCCCTAAGTAACTGCAAGACTCAGAAGAGCCCACACACTCAGGTCTTAACCCCAGTGTGCTGAAAGTGTCAAAACATGTTTTTCAGCAGAAATAAACATGTTTCTGCAAGTTTGGTCAACCCCATGTAAGTTATGGGTCAGTAACAACTCACTTTTCAAAACGTGTTTTTCAGCCCGAAATAAACGCGTTTTTTCAGACAGCTGTATCCCTATGTAACTGCAAGGCTCAGAAGAGCCCACACACTCAGGTCTTAACCCCAGTGTGCTGAAAGTGTCAAAACGTGTTTTTCAGCAGAAATAAACATGTTTCTGCAAGTTTGGTCAACCCCATGTAACTTATGGGGCAGTAACAGCTCACTTTTCAAAACGTGTTTTTCAGCCCGAAATAAACGCGTTTTTTCAGACAGCTGTATCCCTATGTAACTGCAAGGCACAGAAGAGCCCACACACTCAGGTCTTAACCCCAGTGTGCTGACAGTGTCAAAACATGTTTTTCAGCAGAAATAAACATGTTTCTGCAAGTTTGGTCAACCCCATGTAAGTTATGGGTCAGTAACAGCTCACTTTTCAAAACGTGTTTTTCAGCCCGAAATAAATGCGTTTTTTCAGACAGCTGTATCCCTATGTAACTGCAAGGCTCAGAAGAGCCCACACACTCAGGTCTTAACCCCAGTGTGCTGAAAGTGTCAAAACATGTTTTTCAGCAGAAATAAACATGTTTCTGCAAGTTTGGTCAACCCCATGTAAGTTATGGGGCAGTAACAGCACACTTTTCAAAACGTGTTTTTCAGCCCGAAATAAACACGTTTTTTCAGACAGCTGTATCCCTATGTAACTGCAAGGCTCAGAAGAGCCCACACACTCAGGTCTTAACCCCAGTGTGCTGAAAGTGTCAAAATGTGTTTTTCAGCAGAAATAAACATATTTCTGCAAGTTTGATCAACCCCATGTAAGTTATGGGTCAGTAACAGCTCACTTTTCAAAACGTGTTTTTCAGCCCGAAATAAACGCGTTTTTTCAGACAGCTGTATCCCTATGTAACTGCAAGGCTCAGAAGAGCCCACACACTCAGGTCTTAACCCCAGTGTGCTGAAAGTGTCAAAACATGTTTTTCAGCAGAAATAAACATGTTTCTGCAAGTTTGGTCAACCCCATGTAAGTTATGGGTCAGTAACAGCTCACTTTTCAAAACGTGTTTTTCAGCCCGAAATAAACGCGTTTTTTCAGACAGCTGTATCCCTATGTAACTGCAAGGCTCAGAAGAGCCCACACACTCAGGTCTTAACCCCAGTGTGCTGAAAGTGTCAAAATGTGTTTTTCAGCAGAAATAAACATGTTTCTGCAAGTTTGGTCAACCCCATGTAAGTTATGGGTCAGTAACAGCTCACTTTTCAAAACGTGTTTTTCAGCCCGAAATAAACGCGTTTTTTCAGACAGCTGTATCCCTATGTAACTGCAAGGCTCAGAAGAGCCCACACACTCAGGTCTTAACCCCAGTGTGCTGAAAGTGTCAAAACATGTTTTTCAGCAGAAATAAACATGTTTCTGCAAGTTTGGTCAACCCCATGTAACTTATGGGGCAGTAACAGCTCACTTCTCAAAACGTGTTTTTCAGCCCGAAATAAACGCGTTTTTTCTGACATCTGTATCCCTATGTAACTGCAAGGCTCAGAAGAGCCCACACACTCAGGTCTTAACCCCAGTGTGCTGAAAGTGTCAAAACATGTTTTTCAGCAGAAATAAACATGTTTCTGCAAGTTTGGTCAACCCCATGTAAGTTATGGGTCAGTAACAGCTCACTTTTCAAAACGTGTTTTTCAGCCCGAAATAAACGCGTTTTTTCAGACAGCTGTATCCCTATGTAACTGCAAGGCTCAGAAGAGCCCACACACTCAGGTCTTAACCCCAGTGTGCTGAAAGTGTCAAAACATGTTTTTCAGCAGAAATAAACATGTTTCTGCAAGTTTGGTCAACCCCATGTAAGTTATGGGTCAGTAACAGCTCACTTTTCAAAACGTGTTTTTCAGCCCGAAATAAACGCGTTTTTTCAGACAGCTGTATCCCTATGTAACTGCAAGGCTCAGAAGAGCCCACACACTCAGGTCTTAACCCCAGTGTGCTGAAAGTGTCAAAACGTGTTTTTCAGCAGAAATAAACATGTTTCTGCAAGTTTGGTCAACCCCATGTAAGTTATGGGGCAGTAACAGCTCACTTTTCAAAACGTGTTTTTCAGCCCGAAATAAACGCGTTTTTTCTGACAGCTGTATCCCTATGTAACTGCAAGGCTCAGAAGAGCCCACACACTCAGGTCTTAACCCCAGTGTGCTGACAGTGTCAAAACATGTTTTTCAGCAGAAATAAACATATTTCTGCAAGTTTAGTCAACCCCATGTAAGTTATGGGTCAGTAACAGCTCACTTTTCAAAACGTGTTTTTCAGCCCGAAATAAACGCGTTTTTTCAGACAGCTGTATCCCTATGTAACTGCAAGGCTCAGAAGAGCCCACACACTCAGGTCTTAACCCCAGTGTGCTGAAAGTGTCAAAACATGTTTTTCAGCAGAAATAAACATGTTTCTGCAAGTTTGGTCAACCCCATGTAAGTTATGGGGCAGTAACAGCACACTTTTCAAAACGTGTTTTTCAGCCCGAAATAAACGCGTTTTTTCAGACAGCTGTATCCCTATGTAACTGCAAGGCTCAGAAGAGCCCACACACTCAGGTCTTAACCCAAGTGTGCTGAAAGTGTCAAAACGTGTTTTTCAGCAGAAATAAACATGTTTCTGCAAGTTTGGTCAACCCCATGTAAGTTATGGGGCAGTAACAGCACACTTTTCAAAACGTGTTTTTCAGCCCGAAATAAACACGTTTTTTTCAGACAGCTGTATCCCTATGTAACTGCAAGGCTCAGAAGAGCCCACACACTCAGGTCTTAACCTCAGTGTGCTGAAAGTGTCAAAATGTGTTTTTCAGCAGAAATAAACATGTTTCTGCAAGTTTGGTCAACCCCATGTAACTTATGGGTCAGTAACAGCTCACTTTTCAAAACGTGTTTTTGAGCCCGAAATAAACGCGTTTTTTCAGACAGCTGTATCCCTATGTAACTGCAAGGCTCAGAAGAGCCCACACACTCAGGTCTTAACCCCAGTGTGCTGAAAGTGTCAAAACATGTTTTTCAGCAGAAATAAACATGTTTCTGCAAGTTTGGTCAACCCCATGTAACTTATGGGGCAGTAACAGCTCACTTTTCATAACGTGTTTTTCAGCCCGAAATAAACGCGTTTTTTCAGACAGCTGTATCCCTATGTAACTGCAAGGCTCAGAAGAGCCCAAACACTCAGGTCTTAACCCCAGTGTGCTGAAAGTGTCAAAACATGTTTTTCAGCAGAAATAAACATGTTTCTGCAAGTTTGGTAAACCCCATGTAAGTTATGGGGTAGTAACAGCACACTTTTCAAAACGTGTTTTTCAGCCCGAAATAAACGCGTTTTTTCAGACAGCTGTATCCCTATGTAACTGCAAGGCTCAGAAGAGCCCACACACTCAGGTCTTAACCCCAGTGTGCTTAAAGTGTCAAAACATGTTTTTCAGCAGAAATAAACATGTTTCTGCAAGTTTGGTCAACCCCATGTAAGTTATGGGTCAGTAACAGCTCACTTTTCAAAACGTGTTTTTCAGCCCGAAATAAACGCGTTTTTTCTGACATCTGTATCCCTATGTAACTGCAAGGCTCAGAAGAGCCCACACACTCAGGTCTTAACCCCAGTGTGCTGAAAGTGTCAAAACATGTTTTTCAGCAGAAATAAACATGTTTCTGCAAGTTTGGTCAACCCCATGTAAGTTATGGGTCAGTAACAGCTCACTTTTCAAAACGTCTTTTTCAGCCCGAAATAAACGCGTTTTTTCAGACAGCTGTATCCCTATGTAACTGCAAGGCTCAGAAGAGCCCACACACTCAGGTCTTAACCCCAGTGTGCTGAAAGTGTCAAAACGTGTTTTTCAGCAGAAATAAACATGTTTCTGCAAGTTTGGTCAACCCCATGTAACTTATGGGGCAGTAACAGCTCACTTTTCAAAACGTGTTTTTCAGCCCGAAATAAACGCGTTTTTTCAGACAGCTGTATCCCTATGTAACTGCAAGGCTCAGAAGAGCCCACACACTCAGGTCTTAACCCCAGTGTGCTGACAGTGTCAAAACATGTTTTTCAGCAGAAATAAACATGTTTCTGCAAGTTTGGTCAACCCCATGTAAGTTATGGGGCAGTAACAGCACACTTTTCAAAACGTGTTTTTCAGCCCGAAATAAACACGTTTTTTTCAGACAGCTGTATCCCTATGTAACTGCAAGGCTCAGAAGAGCCCACACACTCAGGTCTTAACCCCAGTGTGCTGAAAGTGTCAAAATGTGTTTTTCAGCAGAAATAAACATGTTTCTGCAAGTTTGGTCAACCCCATGTAACTTATGGGTCAGTAACAGCTCACTTTTCAAAACGTGTTTTTGAGCCCGAAATAAACGCGTTTTTTCAGACAGCTGTATCCCTATGTAACTGCAAGGCTCAGAAGAGCCCAAACACTCAGGTCTTAACCCCAGTGTGCTGAAAGTGTCAAAACATGTTTGTCAGCAGAAATAAACATGTTTCTGCAAGTTTGGTCAACCCCATATAAGTTATGGGGTAGTAAAAGCACACTTTTCAAAACGTGTTTTTCAGCCCGAAATAAACGCGTTTTTTCAGACAGCTGTATCCCTATGTAACTGCAAGGCTCAGAAGAGCCCACACACTCAGGTCTTAACCCCAGTGTGCTGAAAGTGTCAAAACATGTTTTTCAGCAGAAATAAACATGTTTCTGCAAGTTTGGTCAACCCCATGTAACTTATGGGGCAGTAACAGCTCACTTTTCAAAACGTGTTTTTCAGCCCGAAATAAACGCGTTTTTTCTGACATCTGTATCCCTAAGTAACTGCAAGACTCAGAAGAGCCCACACACTCAGGTCTTAACCCCAGTGTGCTGAAAGTGTCAAAACATGTTTTTCAGCAGAAATAAACATGTTTCTGCAAGTTTGGTCAACCCCATGTAAGTTATGGGTCAGTAACAACTCACTTTTCAAAACGTGTTTTTCAGCCCGAAATAAACGCGTTTTTTCAGACAGCTGTATCCCTATGTAACTGCAAGGCTCAGAAGAGCCCACACACTCAGGTCTTAACCCCAGTGTGCTGAAAGTGTCAAAACGTGTTTTTCAGCAGAAATAAACATGTTTCTGCAAGTTTGGTCAACCCCATGTAACTTATGGGGCAGTAACAGCTCACTTTTCAAAACGTGTTTTTCAGCCCGAAATAAACGCGTTTTTTCAGACAGCTGTATCCCTATGTAACTGCAAGGCACAGAAGAGCCCACACACTCAGGTCTTAACCCCAGTGTGCTGACAGTGTCAAAACATGTTTTTCAGCAGAAATAAACATGTTTCTGCAAGTTTGGTCAACCCCATGTAAGTTATGGGTCAGTAACAGCTCACTTTTCAAAACGTGTTTTTCAGCCCGAAATAAATGCGTTTTTTCAGACAGCTGTATCCCTATGTAACTGCAAGGCTCAGAAGAGCCCACACACTCAGGTCTTAACCCCAGTGTGCTGAAAGTGTCAAAACATGTTTTTCAGCAGAAATAAACATGTTTCTGCAAGTTTGGTCAACCCCATGTAAGTTATGGGGCAGTAACAGCACACTTTTCAAAACGTGTTTTTCAGCCCGAAATAAACACGTTTTTTCAGACAGCTGTATCCCTATGTAACTGCAAGGCTCAGAAGAGCCCACACACTCAGGTCTTAACCCCAGTGTGCTGAAAGTGTCAAAATGTGTTTTTCAGCAGAAATAAACATATTTCTGCAAGTTTGATCAACCCCATGTAAGTTATGGGTCAGTAACAGCTCACTTTTCAAAACGTGTTTTTCAGCCCGAAATAAACGCGTTTTTTCAGACAGCTGTATCCCTATGTAACTGTAAGGCTCAGAAGAGCCCACACACTCAGGTCTTAACCCCAGTGTGCTGAAAGTGTCAAAACATGTTTTTCAGCAGAAATAAACATGTTTCTGCAAGTTTGGTCAACCCCATGTAAGTTATGGGTCAGTAACAGCTCACTTTTCAAAACGTGTTTTTCAGCCCGAAATAAACGCGTTTTTTCAGACAGCTGTATCCCTATGTAACTGCAAGGCTCAGAAGAGCCCACACACTCAGGTCTTAACCCCAGTGTGCTGAAAGTGTCAAAACGTGTTTTTCAGCAGAAATAAACATGTTTCTGCAAGTTTGGTCAACCCCATGTAAGTTATGGGGCAGTAACAGCTCACTTTTCAAAACGTGTTTTTCAGCCCGAAATAAACGCGTTTTTTCTGACAGCTGTATCCCTATGTAACTGCAAGGCTCAGAAGAGCCCACACACTCAGGTCTTAACCCCAGTGTGCTGACAGTGTCAAAACATGTTTTTCAGCAGAAATAAACATATTTCTGCAAGTTTAGTCAACCCCATGTAAGTTATGGGTCAGTAACAGCTCACTTTTCAAAACGTGTTTTTCAGCCCGAAATAAACGCGTTTTTTCAGACAGCTGTATCCCTATGTAACTGCAAGGCTCAGAAGAGCCCACACACTCAGGTCTTAACCCCAGTGTGCTGAAAGTGTCAAAACATGTTTTTCAGCAGAAATAAACATGTTTCTGCAAGTTTGGTCAACCCCATGTAAGTTATGGGGCAGTAACAGCACACTTTTCAAAACGTGTTTTTCAGCCCGAAATAAACGCGTTTTTTCAGACAGCTGTATCCCTATGTAACTGCAAGGCTCAGAAGAGCCCACATACTCAGGTCTTAACCCAAGTGTGCTGAAAGTGTCAAAACGTGTTTTTCAGCAGAAATAAACATGTTTCTGCAAGTTTGGTCAACCCCATGTAAGTTATGGGGCAGTAACAGCACACTTTTCAAAACGTGTTTTTCAGCCCGAAATAAACACGTTTTTTTCAGACAGCTGTATCCCTATGTAACTGCAAGGCTCAGAAGAGCCCACACACTCAGGTCTTAACCTCAGTGTGCTGAAAGTGTCAAAATGTGTTTTTCAGCAGAAATAAACATGTTTCTGCAAGTTTGGTCAACCCCATGTAACTTATGGGTCAGTAACAGCTCACTTTTCAAAACGTGTTTTTGAGCCCGAAATAAACGCGTTTTTTCAGACAGCTGTATCCCTATGTAACTGCAAGGCTCAGAAGAGCCCACACACTCAGGTCTTAACCCCAGTGTGCTGAAAGTGTCAAAACATGTTTTTCAGCAGAAATAAACATGTTTCTGCAAGTTTGGTCAACCCCATGTAACTTATGGGGCAGTAACAGCTCACTTTTCATAACGTGTTTTTCAGCCCGAAATAAACGCGTTTTTTCAGACAGCTGTATCCCTATGTAACTGCAAGGCTCAGAAGAGCCCAAACACTCAGGTCTTAACCCCAGTGTGCTGAAAGTGTCAAAACATGTTTTTCAGCAGAAATAAACATGTTTCTGCAAGTTTGGTAAACCCCATGTAAGTTATGGGGTAGTAACAGCACACTTTTCAAAACGTGTTTTTCAGCCCGAAATAAACGCGTTTTTTCAGACAGCTGTATCCCTATGTAACTGCAAGGCTCAGAAGAGCCCACACACTCAGGTCTTAACCCCAGTGTGCTGAAAGTGTCAAAACATGTTTTTCAGCAGAAATAAACATGTTTCTGCAAGTTTGGTCAACCCCATGTAAGTTATGGGTCAGTAACAGCTCACTTTTCAAAACGTGTTTTTCAGCCCGAAATAAACGCGTTTTTTCTGACATCTGTATCCCTAGGTAACTGCAAGGCTCAGAAGAGCCCACACACTCAGGTCTTAACCCCAGTGTGCTGAAAGTGTCAAAACATGTTTTTCAGCAGAAATAAACATGTTTCTGCAAGTTTGGTCAACCCCATGTAAGTTATGGGTCAGTAACAGCTCACTTTTCAAAACGTGTTTTTCAGCCCGAAATAAACGCGTTTTTTCAGACAGCTGTATCCCTATGTAACTGCAAGGCTCAGAAGAGCCCACACACTCAGGTCTTAACCCCAGTGTGCTGAAAGTGTCAAAACGTGTTTTTCAGCAGAAATAAACATGTTTCTGCAAGTTTGGTCAACCCCATGTAACTTATGGGGCAGTAACAGCTCACTTTTCAAAACGTGTTTTTCAGCCCGAAATAAACGCGTTTTTTCAGACAGCTGTATCCCTTTGTAACTGCAAGGCTCAGAAGAGCCCACACACTCAGGTCTTAACCCCAGTGTGCTGAAAGTGTCAAAACATGTTTTTCAGCAGAAATAAACATGTTTCTGCAAGTTTGGTCAACCCCATGTAAGTTATGGGTCAGTAACAGCTTACTTTTCAAAACGTGTTTTTCAGCCCGAAAAAAATGCGTTTTTTCAGACAGCTGTATCCCTATGTAACTGCAAGGCTCAGAAGAGCCCACACACTCAGGTCTTAACCCCAGTGTGCTGAAAGTGTCAAAACATGTTTTTCAGCAGAAATAAACATGTTTCTGCAAGTTTGGTCAACCCCATGTAAGTTATGGGGCAGTAACAGCACACTTTTCAAAACGTGTTTTTCAGCCCGAAATAAACACGTTTTTTCAGACAGCTGTATCCCTATGTAACTGCAAGGCTCAGAAGAGCCCACACACTCAGGTCTTAACCCCAGTGTGCTGAAAGTGTCAAAACGTGTTTTTCAGCAGAAATAAACATGTTTCTGCAAGTTTGGTCAACCCCATGTAACTTATGGGTCAGTAACAGCTCACTATTCAAAACGTGTTTTTGAGCCCGAAATAAACGCGTTTTTTCAGACAGCTGTATCCCTATGTAACTGCAAGGCTCAGAAGAGCCCACACACTCAGGTCTTAACCCCAGTGTGCTGAAAGTGTCAAAATGTGTTTTTCAGCAGAAATAAACATGTTTCTGCAAGTTTGGTCAACCCCATGTAAGTTATGGGTCAGTAACAGCTCACTTTTCAAAACGTGTTTTTCAGCCCGAAATAAACGCGTTTTTTCAGACAGCTGTATCCCTATGTAACTGCAAGGCTCAGAAGAGCCCACACACTCAGGTCTTAACCCCAGTGTGCTGAAAGTGTCAAAACATGTTTTTCAGCAGAAATAAACATGTTTCTGCAAGTTTGGTCAACCCCATGTAACTTATGGGGCAGTAACAGCTCACTTTTCAAAACGTGTTTTTCAGCCCGAAATAAACGCGTTTTTTCTGACATCTGTATCCCTATGTAACTGCAAGGCTCAGAAGAGCCCACACACTCAGGTCTTAACCCCAGTGTGCTGACAGTGTCAAAACATGTTTTTCAGCAGAAATAAACATATTTCTGCAAGTTTAGTCAACCCCATGTAAGTTATGGGTCAGTAACAGCTCACTTTTCAAAACGTGTTTTTCAGCCCGAAATAAACGCGTTTTTTCAGACAGCTGTATCCCTATGTAACTGCAAGGCTCAGAAGAGCCCACACACTCAGGTCTTAACCCCAGTGTGCTGAAAGTGTCAAAACATGTTTTTCAGCAGAAATAAACATGTTTCTGCAAGTTTGGTCAACCCCATGTAAGTTATGGGGCAGTAACAGCACACTTTTCAAAACGTGTTTTTCAGCCCGAAATAAACGCGTTTTTTCAGACAGCTGTATCCCTATGTAACTGCAAGGCTCAGAAGAGCCCACACACTCAGGTCTTAACCCAAGTGTGCTGAAAGTGTCAAAACGTGTTTTTCAGCAGAAATAAACATGTTTCTGCAAGTTTGGTCAACCCCATGTAAGTTATGGGGCAGTAACAGCACACTTTTCAAAACGTGTTTTTCAGCCCGAAATAAACACGTTTTTTTCAGACAGCTGTATCCCTATGTAACTGCAAGGCTCAGAAGAGCCCACACACTCAGGTCTTAACCTCAGTGTGCTGAAAGTGTCAAAATGTGTTTTTCAGCAGAAATAAACATGTTTCTGCAAGTTTGGTCAACCCCATGTAACTTATGGGTCAGTAACAGCTCACTTTTCAAAACGTGTTTTTGAGCCCGAAATAAACGCGTTTTTTCAGACAGCTGTATCCCTATGTAACTGCAAGGCTCAGAAGAGCCCACACACTCAGGTCTTAACCCCAGTGTGCTGAAAGTGTCAAAACATGTTTTTCAGCAGAAATAAACATGTTTCTGCAAGTTTGGTCAACCCCATGTAACTTATGGGGCAGTAACAGCTCACTTTTCATAACGTGTTTTTCAGCCCGAAATAAACGCGTTTTTTCAGACAGCTGTATCCCTATGTAACTGCAAGGCTCAGAAGAGCCCAAACACTCAGGTCTTAACCCCAGTGTGCTGAAAGTGTCAAAACATGTTTTTCAGCAGAAATAAACATGTTTCTGCAAGTTTGGTAAACCCCATGTAAGTTATGGGGTAGTAACAGCACACTTTTCAAAACGTGTTTTTCAGCCCGAAATAAACGCGTTTTTTCAGACAGCTGTATCCCTATGTAACTGCAAGGCTCAGAAGAGCCCACACACTCAGGTCTTAACCCCAGTGTGCTGAAAGTGTCAAAACATGTTTTTCAGCAGAAATAAACATGTTTCTGCAAGTTTGGTCAACCCCATGTAAGTTATGGGTCAGTAACAGCTCACTTTTCAAAACGTGTTTTTCAGCCCGAAATAAACGCGTTTTTTCTGACATCTGTATCCCTATGTAACTGCAAGGCTCAGAAGAGCCCACACACTCAGGTCTTAACCCCAGTGTGCTGAAAGTGTCAAAACATGTTTTTCAGCAGAAATAAACATGTTTCTGCAAGTTTGGTCAACCCCATGTAAGTTATGGGTCAGTAACAGCTCACTTTTCAAAACGTCTTTTTCAGCCCGAAATAAACGCGTTTTTTCAGACAGCTGTATCCCTATGTAACTGCAAGGCTCAGAAGAGCCCACACACTCAGGTCTTAACCCCAGTGTGCTGAAAGTGTCAAAACGTGTTTTTCAGCAGAAATAAACATGTTTCTGCAAGTTTGGTCAACCCCATGTAACTTATGGGGCAGTAACAGCTCACTTTTCAAAACGTGTTTTTCAGCCCGAAATAAACGCGTTTTTTCAGACAGCTGTATCCCTTTGTAACTGCAAGGCTCAGAAGAGCCCACACACTCAGGTCTTAACCCCAGTGTGCTGAAAGTGTCAAAACATGTTTTTCAGCAGAAATAAACATGTTTCTGCAAGTTTGGTCAACCCCATGTAAGTTATGGGTCAGTAACAGCTTACTTTTCAAAACGTGTTTTTCAGCCCGAAAAAAATGCGTTTTTTTTAACAGCTGTATCCCTATGTAACTGCAAGGCTCAGAAGAGCCCACACACTCAGGTCTTAACCCCAGTGTGCTGAAAGTGTCAAAACATGTTTTTCAGCAGAAATAAACATGTTTCTGCAAGTTTGGTCAACCCCATGTAAGTTATGGGGCAGTAACAGCACACTTTTCAAAACGTGTTTTTCAGCCCGAAATAAACACGTTTTTTCAGACAGCTGTATCCCTATGTAACTGCAAGGCTCAGAAGAGCCCACACACTCAGGTCTTAACCCCAGTGTGCTGAAAGTGTCAAAACGTGTTTTTCAGCAGAAATAAACATGTTTCTGCAAGTTTGGTCAACCCCATGTAACTTATGGGTCAGTAACAGCTCACTATTCAAAACGTGTTTTTGAGCCCGAAATAAACGCGTTTTTTCAGACAGCTGTATCCCTATGTAACTGCAAGGCTCAGAAGAGCCCACACACTCAGGTCTTAACCCCAGTGTGCTGAAAGTGTCAAAATGTGTTTTTCAGCAGAAATAAACATGTTTCTGCAAGTTTGGTCAACCCCATGTAAGTTATGGGTCAGTAACAGCTCACTTTTCAAAACGTGTTTTTCAGCCCGAAATAAACGCGTTTTTTCAGACAGCTGTATCCCTATGTAACTGCAAGGCTCAGAAGAGCCCACACACTCAGGTCTTAACCCCAGTGTGCTGAAAGTGTCAAAACATGTTTTTCAGCAGAAATAAACATGTTTCTGCAAGTTTGGTCAACCCCATGTAACTTATGGGGCAGTAACAGCTCACTTTTCAAAACGTGTTTTTCAGCCCGAAATAAACGCGTTTTTTCTGACATCTGTATCCCTATGTAACTGCAAGGCTCAGAAGAGCCCACACACTCAGGTCTTAACCCCAGTGTGCTGAAAGTGTCAAAACATGTTTTTCAGCAGAAATAAACATGTTTCTGCAAGTTTGGTCAACCCCATGTAAGTTATGGGTCAGTAACAGCTCACTTTTCAAAACGTGTTTTTCAGCCCGAAATAAACGCGTTTTTTCAGACAGCTGTATCCCTATGTAACTGCAAGGCTCAGAAGAGCCCACACACTCAGGTCTTAACCCCAGTGTGCTGAAAGTGTCAAAACATGTTTTTCAGCAGAAATAAACATGTTTCTGCAAGTTTGGTCAACCCCATGTAAGTTATGGGTCAGTAACAGCTCACTTTTCAAAACGTGTTTTTCAGCCCGAAATAAACGCGTTTTTTCAGACAGCTGTATCCCTATGTAACTGCAAGGCTCAGAAGAGCCCACACACTCAGGTCTTAACCCCAGTGTGCTGAAAGTGTCAAAACGTGTTTTTCAGCAGAAATAAACATGTTTCTGCAAGTTTGGTCAACCCCATGTAAGTTATGGGGCAGTAACAGCTCACTTTTCAAAACGTGTTTTTCAGCCCGAAATAAACGCGTTTTTTCTGACAGCTGTATCCCTATGTAACTGCAAGGCTCAGAAGAGCCCACACACTCAGGTCTTAACCCCAGTGTGCTGACAGTGTCAAAACATGTTTTTCAGCAGAAATAAACATATTTCTGCAAGTTTAGTCAACCCCATGTAAGTTATGGGTCAGTAACAGCTCACTTTTCAAAACGTGTTTTTCAGCCCGAAATAAACGCGTTTTTTCAGACAGCTGTATCCCTATGTAACTGCAAGGCTCAGAAGAGCCCACACACTCAGGTCTTAACCCCAGTGTGCTGAAAGTGTCAAAACATGTTTTTCAGCAGAAATAAACATGTTTCTGCAAGTTTGGTCAACCCCATGTAAGTTATGGGGCAGTAACAGCACACTTTTCAAAACGTGTTTTTCAGCCCGAAATAAACGCGTTTTTTCAGACAGCTGTATCCCTATGTAACTGCAAGGCTCAGAAGAGCCCACACACTCAGGTCTTAACCCAAGTGTGCTGAAAGTGTCAAAACGTGTTTTTCAGCAGAAATAAACATGTTTCTGCAAGTTTGGTCAACCCCATGTAAGTTATGGGGCAGTAACAGCACACTTTTCAAAACGTGTTTTTCAGCCCGAAATAAACACGTTTTTTCAGACAGCTGTATCCCTATGTAACTGCAAGGCTCAGAAGAGCCCACACACTCAGGTCTTAACCTCAGTGTGCTGAAAGTGTCAAAATGTGTTTTTCAGCAGAAATAAACATGTTTCTGCAAGTTTGGTCAACCCCATGTAACTTATGGGTCAGTAACAGCTCACTTTTCAAAACGTGTTTTTGAGCCCGAAATAAACGCGTTTTTTCAGACAGCTGTATCCCTATGTAACTGCAAGGCTCAGAAGAGCCCACACACTCAGGTCTTAACCCCAGTGTGCTGAAAGTGTCAAAACATGTTTTTCAGCAGAAATAAACATGTTTCTGCAAGTTTGGTCAACCCCATGTAACTTATGGGGCAGTAACAGCTCACTTTTCATAACGTGTTTTTCAGCCCGAAATAAACGCGTTTTTTCAGACAGCTGTATCCCTATGTAACTGCAAGGCTCAGAAGAGCCCAAACACTCAGGTCTTAACCCCAGTGTGCTGAAAGTGTCAAAACATGTTTTTCAGCAGAAATAAACATGTTTCTGCAAGTTTGGTAAACCCCATGTAAGTTATGGGGTAGTAACAGCACACTTTTCAAAACGTGTTTTTCAGCCCGAAATAAACGCGTTTTTTCAGACAGCTGTATCCCTATGTAACTGCAAGGCTCAGAAGAGCCCACACACTCAGGTCTTAACCCCAGTGTGCTGAAAGTGTCAAAACATGTTTTTCAGCAGAAATAAACATGTTTCTGCAAGTTTGGTCAACCCCATGTAAGTTATGGGTCAGTAACAGCTCACTTTTCAAAACGTGTTTTTCAGCCCGAAATAAACGCGTTTTTTCTGACATCTGTATCCCTATGTAACTGCAAGGCTCAGAAGAGCCCACACACTCAGGTCTTAACCCCAGTGTGCTGAAAGTGTCAAAACATGTTTTTCAGCAGAAATAAACATGTTTCTGCAAGTTTGGTCAACCCCATGTAAGTTATGGGTCAGTAACAGCTCACTTTTCAAAACGTCTTTTTCAGCCCGAAATAAACGCGTTTTTTCAGACAGCTGTATCCCTATGTAACTGCAAGGCTCAGAAGAGCCCACACACTCAGGTCTTAACCCCAGTGTGCTGAAAGTGTCAAAACGTGTTTTTCAGCAGAAATAAACATGTTTCTGCAAGTTTGGTCAACCCCATGTAACTTATGGGGCAGTAACAGCTCACTTTTCAAAACGTGTTTTTCAGCCCGAAATAAACGCGTTTTTTCAGACAGCTGTATCCCTTTGTAACTGCAAGGCTCAGAAGAGCCCACACACTCAGGTCTTAACCCCAGTGTGCTGAAAGTGTCAAAACATGTTTTTCAGCAGAAATAAACATGTTTCTGCAAGTTTGGTCAACCCCATGTAAGTTATGGGTCAGTAACAGCTTACTTTTCAAAACGTGTTTTTCAGCCCGAAATAAACGCGTTTTTTCAGACAGCTGTATCCCTATGTAACTGCAAGGCTCAGAAGAGCCCACACACTCAGGTCTTAACCCCAGTGTGCTGAAAGTGTCAAAACATGTTTTTCAGCAGAAATAAACATGTTTCTGCAAGTTTGGTCAACCCCATGTAACTTATGGGGCAGTAACAGCTCACTTTTCAAAACGTGTTTTTCAGCCCGAAATAAACGCGTTTTTTCTGACATCTGTATCCCTATGTAACTGCAAGGCTCAGAAGAGCCCACACACTCAGGTCTTAACCCCAGTGTGCTGAAAGTGTCAAAACATGTTTTTCAGCAGAAATAAACATGTTTCTGCAAGTTTGGTCAACCCCATGTAAGTTATGGGTCAGTAACAGCTCACTTTTCAAAACGTGTTTTTCAGCCCGAAATAAACGCGTTTTTTCAGACAGCTGTATCCCTATGTAACTGCAAGGCTCAGAAGAGCCCACACACTCAGGTCTTAACCCCAGTGTGCTGAAAGTGTCAAAACGTGTTTTTCAGCAGAAATAAACATGTTTCTGCAAGTTTGGTCAACCCCATGTAAGTTATGGGGCAGTAACAGCTCACTTTTCAAAACGTGTTTTTCAGCCCGAAATAAACGCGTTTTTTCTGACAGCTGTATCCCTATGTAACTGCAAGGCTCAGAAGAGCCCACACACTCAGGTCTTAACCCCAGTGTGCTGACAGTGTCAAAACATGTTTTTCAGCAGAAATAAACATATTTCTGCAAGTTTAGTCAACCCCATGTAAGTTATGGGTCAGTAACAGCTCACTTTTCAAAACGTGTTTTTCAGCCCGAAATAAACGCGTTTTTTCAGACAGCTGTATCCCTATGTAACTGCAAGGCTCAGAAGAGCCCACACACTCAGGTCTTAACCCCAGTGTGCTGAAAGTGTCAAAACATGTTTTTCAGCAGAAATAAACATGTTTCTGCAAGTTTGGTCAACCCCATGTAAGTTATGGGGCAGTAACAGCACACTTTTCAAAACGTGTTTTTCAGCCCGAAATAAACGCGTTTTTTCAGACAGCTGTATCCCTATGTAACTGCAAGGCTCAGAAGAGCCCACACACTCAGGTCTTAACCCAAGTGTGCTGAAAGTGTCAAAACGTGTTTTTCAGCAGAAATAAACATGTTTCTGCAAGTTTGGTCAACCCCATGTAAGTTATGGGGCAGTAACAGCACACTTTTCAAAACGTGTTTTTCAGCCCGAAATAAACACGTTTTTTTCAGACAGCTGTATCCCTATGTAACTGCAAGGCTCAGAAGAGCCCACACACTCAGGTCTTAACCCCAGTGTGCTGAAAGTGTCAAAACATGTTTTTCAGCAGAAATAAACATGTTTCTGCAAGTTTGGTCAACCCCATGTAAGTTATGGGTCAGTAACAGCTCACTTTTCAAAACGTGTTTTTCAGCCCGAAATAAACGCGTTTTTTCAGACAGCTGTATCCCTATGTAACTGCAAGGCTCAGAAGAGCCCACACACTCAGGTCTTAACCCCAGTGTGCTGAAAGTGTCAAAACGTGTTTTTCAGCAGAAATAAACATGTTTCTGCAAGTTTGGTCAACCCCATGTAAGTTATGGGGCAGTAACAGCTCACTTTTCAAAACGTGTTTTTCAGCCCGAAATAAACGCGTTTTTTCTGACAGCTGTATCCCTATGTAACTGCAAGGCTCAGAAGAGCCCACACACTCAGGTCTTAACCCCAGTGTGCTGACAGTGTCAAAACATGTTTTTCAGCAGAAATAAACATATTTCTGCAAGTTTAGTCAACCCCATGTAAGTTATGGGTCAGTAACAGCTCACTTTTCAAAACGTGTTTTTCAGCCCGAAATAAACGCGTTTTTTCAGACAGCTGTATCCCTATGTAACTGCAAGGCTCAGAAGAGCCCACACACTCAGGTCTTAACCCCAGTGTGCTGAAAGTGTCAAAACATGTTTTTCAGCAGAAATAAACATGTTTCTGCAAGTTTGGTCAACCCCATGTAAGTTATGGGGCAGTAACAGCACACTTTTCAAAACGTGTTTTTCAGCCCGAAATAAACGCGTTTTTTCAGACAGCTGTATCCCTATGTAACTGCAAGGCTCAGAAGAGCCCACACACTCAGGTCTTAACCCAAGTGTGCTGAAAGTGTCAAAACGTGTTTTTCAGCAGAAATAAACATGTTTCTGCAAGTTTGGTCAACCCCATGTAAGTTATGGGGCAGTAACAGCACACTTTTCAAAACGTGTTTTTCAGCCCGAAATAAACACGTTTTTTTCAGACAGCTGTATCCCTATGTAACTGCAAGGCTCAGAAGAGCCCACACACTCAGGTCTTAACCTCAGTGTGCTGAAAGTGTCAAAATGTGTTTTTCAGCAGAAATAAACATGTTTCTGCAAGTTTGGTCAACCCCATGTAACTTATGGGTCAGTAACAGCTCACTTTTCAAAACGTGTTTTTGAGCCCGAAATAAACGCGTTTTTTCAGACAGCTGTATCCCTATGTAACTGCAAGGCTCAGAAGAGCCCACACACTCAGGTCTTAACCCCAGTGTGCTGAAAGTGTCAAAACATGTTTTTCAGCAGAAATAAACATGTTTCTGCAAGTTTGGTCAACCCCATGTAACTTATGGGGCAGTAACAGCTCACTTTTCATAACGTGTTTTTCAGCCCGAAATAAACGCGTTTTTTCAGACAGCTGTATCCCTATGTAACTGCAAGGCTCAGAAGAGCCCAAACACTCAGGTCTTAACCCCAGTGTGCTGAAAGTGTCAAAACATGTTTTTCAGCAGAAATAAACATGTTTCTGCAAGTTTGGTAAACCCCATGTAAGTTATGGGGTAGTAACAGCACACTTTTCAAAACGTGTTTTTCAGCCCGAAATAAACGCGTTTTTTCAGACAGCTGTATCCCTATGTAACTGCAAGGCTCAGAAGAGCCCACACACTCAGGTCTTAACCCCAGTGTGCTGAAAGTGTCAAAACATGTTTTTCAGCAGAAATAAACATGTTTCTGCAAGTTTGGTCAACCCCATGTAAGTTATGGGTCAGTAACAGCTCACTTTTCAAAACGTGTTTTTCAGCCCGAAATAAACGCGTTTTTTCTGACATCTGTATCCCTATGTAACTGCAAGGCTCAGAAGAGCCCACACACTCAGGTCTTAACCCCAGTGTGCTGAAAGTGTCAAAACATGTTTTTCAGCAGAAATAAACATGTTTCTGCAAGTTTGGTCAACCCCATGTAAGTTATGGGTCAGTAACAGCTCACTTTTCAAAACGTCTTTTTCAGCCCGAAATAAACGCGTTTTTTCAGACAGCTGTATCCCTATGTAACTGCAAGGCTCAGAAGAGCCCACACACTCAGGTCTTAACCCCAGTGTGCTGAAAGTGTCAAAACGTGTTTTTCAGCAGAAATAAACATGTTTCTGCAAGTTTGGTCAACCCCATGTAACTTATGGGGCAGTAACAGCTCACTTTTCAAAACGTGTTTTTCAGCCCGAAATAAACGCGTTTTTTCAGACAGCTGTATCCCTTTGTAACTGCAAGGCTCAGAAGAGCCCACACACTCAGGTCTTAACCCCAGTGTGCTGAAAGTGTCAAAACATGTTTTTCAGCAGAAATAAACATGTTTCTGCAAGTTTGGTCAACCCCATGTAACTTATGGGGCAGTAACAGCTCACTTTTCAAAACGTGTTTTTCAGCCCGAAATAAACGCGTTTTTTCTGACATCTGTATCCCTATGTAACTGCAAGACTCAGAAGAGCCCACACACTCAGGTCTTAACCCCAGTGTGCTGAAAGTGTCAAAACATGTTTTTCAGCAGAAATAAACATGTTTCTGCAAGTTTGGTCAACCCCATGTAAGTTATGGGTCAGTAACAGCTCACTTTTCAAAACGTGTTTTTCAGCCCGAAATAAACGCGTTTTTTCAGACAGCTGTATCCCTATGTAACTGCAAGGCTCAGAAGAGCCCACACACTCAGGTCTTAACCCCAGTGTGCTGAAAGTGTCAAAACGTGTTTTTCAGCAGAAATAAACATGTTTCTGCAAGTTTGGTCAACCCCATGTAACTTATGGGGCAGTAACAGCTCACTTTTCAAAACGTGTTTTTCAGCCCGAAATAAACGCGTTTTTTCAGAAAGCTGTATCCCTATGTAACTGCAAGGCTCAGAAGAGCCCACACACTCAGGTCTTAACCCCAGTGTGCTGACAGTGTCAAAACATGTTTTTCAGCAGAAATAAACATGTTTCTGCAAGTTTGGTCAACCCCATGTAAGTTATGGGGCAGTAACAGCACACTTTTCAAAACGTGTTTTTCAGCCCGAAATAAACACGTTTTTTTCAGACAGCTGTATCCCTATGTAACTGCAAGGCTCAGAAGAGCCCACACACTCAGGTCTTAACCCCAGTGTGCTGAAAGTGTCAAAATGTGTTTTTCAGCAGAAATAAACATGTTTCTGCAAGTTTGGTCAACCCCATGTAACTTATGGGTCAGTAACAGCTCACTTTTCAAAACGTGTTTTTGAGCCCGAAATAAACGCGTTTTTTCAGACAGCTGTATCCCTATGTAACTGCAAGGCTCAGAAGAGCCCAAACACTCAGGTCTTAACCCCAGTGTGCTGAAAGTGTCAAAACATGTTTGTCAGCAGAAATAAACATGTTTCTGCAAGTTTGGTCAACCCCATATAAGTTATGGGGTAGTAAAAGCACACTTTTCAAAACGTGTTTTTCAGCCCGAAATAAACGCGTTTTTTCAGACAGCTGTATCCCTATGTAACTGCAAGGCTCAGAAGAGCCCACACACTCAGGTCTTAACCCCAGTGTGCTGAAAGTGTCAAAACATGTTTTTCAGCAGAAATAAACATGTTTCTGCAAGTTTGGTCAACCCCATGTAACTTATGGGGCAGTAACAGCTCACTTTTCAAAACGTGTTTTTCAGCCCGAAATAAACGCGTTTTTTCTGACATCTGTATCCCTAAGTAACTGCAAGACTCAGAAGAGCCCACACACTCAGGTCTTAACCCCAGTGTGCTGAAAGTGTCAAAACATGTTTTTCAGCAGAAATAAACATGTTTCTGCAAGTTTGGTCAACCCCATGTAAGTTATGGGTCAGTAACAACTCACTTTTCAAAACGTGTTTTTCAGCCCGAAATAAACGCGTTTTTTCAGACAGCTGTATCCCTATGTAACTGCAAGGCTCAGAAGAGCCCACACACTCAGGTCTTAACCCCAGTGTGCTGAAAGTGTCAAAACGTGTTTTTCAGCAGAAATAAACATGTTTCTGCAAGTTTGGTCAACCCCATGTAACTTATGGGGCAGTAACAGCTCACTTTTCAAAACGTGTTTTTCAGCCCGAAATAAACGCGTTTTTTCAGACAGCTGTATCCCTATGTAACTGCAAGGCACAGAAGAGCCCACACACTCAGGTCTTAACCCCAGTGTGCTGACAGTGTCAAAACATGTTTTTCAGCAGAAATAAACATGTTTCTGCAAGTTTGGTCAACCCCATGTAAGTTATGGGTCAGTAACAGCTCACTTTTCAAAACGTGTTTTTCAGCCCGAAATAAATGCGTTTTTTCAGACAGCTGTATCCCTATGTAACTGCAAGGCTCAGAAGAGCCCACACACTCAGGTCTTAACCCCAGTGTGCTGAAAGTGTCAAAACATGTTTTTCAGCAGAAATAAACATGTTTCTGCAAGTTTGGTCAACCCCATGTAAGTTATGGGGCAGTAACAGCACACTTTTCAAAACGTGTTTTTCAGCCCGAAATAAACACGTTTTTTCAGACAGCTGTATCCCTATGTAACTGCAAGGCTCAGAAGAGCCCACACACTCAGGTCTTAACCCCAGTGTGCTGAAAGTGTCAAAATGTGTTTTTCAGCAGAAATAAACATATTTCTGCAAGTTTGATCAACCCCATGTAAGTTATGGGTCAGTAACAGCTCACTTTTCAAAACGTGTTTTTCAGCCCGAAATAAACGCGTTTTTTCAGACAGCTGTATCCCTATGTAACTGCAAGGCTCAGAAGAGCCCACACACTCAGGTCTTAACCCCAGTGTGCTGAAAGTGTCAAAACATGTTTTTCAGCAGAAATAAACATGTTTCTGCAAGTTTGGTCAACCCCATGTAAGTTATGGGTCAGTAACAGCTCACTTTTCAAAACGTGTTTTTCAGCCCGAAATAAACGCGTTTTTTCAGACAGCTGTATCCCTATGTAACTGCAAGGCTCAGAAGAGCCCACACACTCAGGTCTTAACCCCAGTGTGCTGAAAGTGTCAAAACGTGTTTTTCAGCAGAAATAAACATGTTTCTGCAAGTTTGGTCAACCCCATGTAAGTTATGGGGCAGTAACAGCTCACTTTTCAAAACGTGTTTTTCAGCCCGAAATAAACGCGTTTTTTCTAACAGCTGTATCCCTATGTAACTGCAAGGCTCAGAAGAGCCCACACACTCAGGTCTTAACCCCAGTGTGCTGACAGTGTCAAAACATGTTTTTCAGCAGAAATAAACATATTTCTGCAAGTTTAGTCAACCCCATGTAAGTTATGGGTCAGTAACAGCTCACTTTTCAAAACGTGTTTTTCAGCCCGAAATAAACGCGTTTTTTCAGACAGCTGTATCCCTATGTAACTGCAAGGCTCAGAAGAGCCCACACACTCAGGTCTTAACCCCAGTGTGCTGAAAGTGTCAAAACATGTTTTTCAGCAGAAATAAACATGTTTCTGCAAGTTTGGTCAACCCCATGTAAGTTATGGGGCAGTAACAGCACACTTTTCAAAACGTGTTTTTCAGCCCGAAATAAACGCGTTTTTTCAGACAGCTGTATCCCTATGTAACTGCAAGGCTCAGAAGAGCCCACATACTCAGGTCTTAACCCAAGTGTGCTGAAAGTGTCAAAACGTGTTTTTCAGCAGAAATAAACATGTTTCTGCAAGTTTGGTCAACCCCATGTAAGTTATGGGGCAGTAACAGCACACTTTTCAAAACGTGTTTTTCAGCCCGAAATAAACACGTTTTTTTCAGACTGCTGTATCCCTATGTAACTGCAAGGCTCAGAAGAGCCCACACACTCAGGTCTTAACCTCAGTGTGCTGAAAGTGTCAAAATGTGTTTTTCAGCAGAAATAAACATGTTTCTGCAAGTTTGGTCAACCCCATGTAACTTATGGGTCAGTAACAGCTCACTTTTCAAAACGTGTTTTTGAGCCCGAAATAAACGCGTTTTTTCAGACAGCTGTATCCCTATGTAACTGCAAGGCTCAGAAGAGCCCACACACTCAGGTCTTAACCCCAGTGTGCTGAAAGTGTCAAAACATGTTTTTCAGCAGAAATAAACATGTTTCTGCAAGTTTGGTCAACCCCATGTAACTTATGGGGCAGTAACAGCTCACTTTTCATAACGTGTTTTTCAGCCCGAAATAAACGCGTTTTTTCAGACAGCTGTATCCCTATGTAACTGCAAGGCTCAGAAGAGCCCAAACACTCAGGTCTTAACCCCAGTGTGCTGAAAGTGTCAAAACATGTTTTTCAGCAGAAATAAACATGTTTCTGCAAGTTTGGTAAACCCCATGTAAGTTATGGGGTAGTAACAGCACACTTTTCAAAACGTGTTTTTCAGCCCGAAATAAACGCGTTTTTTCAGACAGCTGTATCCCTATGTAACTGCAAGGCTCAGAAGAGCCCACACACTCAGGTCTTAACCCCAGTGTGCTGAAAGTGTCAAAACATGTTTTTCAGCAGAAATAAACATGTTTCTGCAAGTTTGGTCAACCCCATGTAAGTTATGGGTCAGTAACAGCTCACTTTTCAAAACGTGTTTTTCAGCCCGAAATAAACGCGTTTTTTCAGACAGCTGTATCCCTATGTAACTGCAAGGCTCAGAAGAGCCCACACACTCAGGTCTTAACCCCAGTGTGCTGAAAGTGTCAAAACGTGTTTTTCAGCAGAAATAAACATGTTTCTGCAAGTTTGGTCAACCCCATGTAACTTATGGGGCAGTAACAGCTCACTTTTCAAAACGTGTTTTTCAGCCCGAAATAAACGCGTTTTTTCAGACAGCTGTATCCCTTTGTAACTGCAAGGCTCAGAAGAGCCCACACACTCAGGTCTTAACCCCAGTGTGCTGAAAGTGTCAAAACGTGTTTTTCAGCAGAAATAAACATGTTTCTGCAAGTTTGGTCAACCCCATGTAAGTTATGGGGCAGTAACAGCACACTTTTCAAAACGTGTTTTTCAGCCCGAAATAAACACGTTTTTTTCAGACTGCTGTATCCCTATGTAACTGCAAGGCTCAGAAGAGCCCACACACTCAGGTCTTAACCTCAGTGTGCTGAAAGTGTCAAAATGTGTTTTTCAGCAGAAATAAACATGTTTCTGCAAGTTTGGTCAACCCCATGTAACTTATGGGTCAGTAACAGCTCACTTTTCAAAACGTGTTTTTGAGCCCGAAATAAACGCGTTTTTTCAGACAGCTGTATCCCTATGTAACTGCAAGGCTCAGAAGAGCCCACACACTCAGGTCTTAACCCCAGTGTGCTGAAAGTGTCAAAACATGTTTTTCAGCAGAAATAAACATGTTTCTGCAAGTTTGGTCAACCCCATGTAACTTATGGGGCAGTAACAGCTCACTTTTCATAACGTGTTTTTCAGCCCGAAATAAACGCGTTTTTTCAGACAGCTGTATCCCTATGTAACTGCAAGGCTCAGAAGAGCCCAAACACTCAGGTCTTAACCCCAGTGTGCTGAAAGTGTCAAAACATGTTTTTCAGCAGAAATAAACATGTTTCTGCAAGTTTGGTAAACCCCATGTAAGTTATGGGGTAGTAACAGCACACTTTTCAAAACGTGTTTTTCAGCCCGAAATAAACGCGTTTTTTCAGACAGCTGTATCCCTATGTAACTGCAAGGCTCAGAAGAGCCCACACACTCAGGTCTTAACCCCAGTGTGCTGAAAGTGTCAAAACATGTTTTTCAGCAGAAATAAACATGTTTCTGCAAGTTTGGTCAACCCCATGTAAGTTATGGGTCAGTAACAGCTCACTTTTCAAAACGTGTTTTTCAGCCCGAAATAAACGCGTTTTTTCTGACATCTGTATCCCTATGTAACTGCAAGGCTCAGAAGAGCCCACACACTCAGGTCTTAACCCCAGTGTGCTGAAAGTGTCAAAACATGTTTTTCAGCAGAAATAAACATGTTTCTGCAAGTTTGGTCAACCCCATGTAAGTTATGGGTCAGTAACAGCTCACTTTTCAAAACGTGTTTTTCAGCCCGAAATAAACGCGTTTTTTCAGACAGCTGTATCCCTATGTAACTGCAAGGCTCAGAAGAGCCCACACACTCAGGTCTTAACCCCAGTGTGCTGAAAGTGTCAAAACGTGTTTTTCAGCAGAAATAAACATGTTTCTGCAAGTTTGGTCAACCCCATGTAACTTATGGGGCAGTAACAGCTCACTTTTCAAAACGTGTTTTTCAGCCCGAAATAAACGCGTTTTTTCAGACAGCTGTATCCCTTTGTAACTGCAAGGCTCAGAAGAGCCCACACACTCAGGTCTTAACCCCAGTGTGCTGAAAGTGTCAAAACATGTTTTTCAGCAGAAATAAACATGTTTCTGCAAGTTTGGTCAACCCCATGTAACTTATGGGGCAGTAACAGCTCACTTTTCAAAACGTGTTTTTCAGCCCGAAATAAACGCGTTTTTTCTGACATCTGTATCCCTATGTAACTGCAAGACTCAGAAGAGCCCACACACTCAGGTCTTAACCCCAGTGTGCTGAAAGTGTCAAAACATGTTTTTCAGCAGAAATAAACATGTTTCTGCAAGTTTGGTCAACCCCATGTAAGTTATGGGTCAGTAACAGCTCACTTTTCAAAACGTGTTTTTCAGCCCGAAATAAACGCGTTTTTTCAGACAGCTGTATCTCTATGTAACTGCAAGGCTCAGAAGAGCCCACACACTCAGGTCTTAACCCCAGTGTGCTGAAAGTGTCAAAACGTGTTTTTCAGCAGAAATAAACATGTTTCTGCAAGTTTGGTCAACCCCATGTAACTTATGGGGCAGTAACAGCTCACTTTTCAAAACGTGTTTTTCAGCCCGAAATAAACGCGTTTTTTCAGAAAGCTGTATCCCTATGTATCTGCAAGGCTCAGAAGAGCCCACACACTCAGGTCTTAACCCCAGTGTGCTGACAGTGTCAAAACATGTTTTTCAGCAGAAATAAACATGTTTCTGCAAGTTTGGTCAACCCCATGTAAGTTATGGGGCAGTAACAGCACACTTTTCAAAACGTGTTTTTCAGCCCGAAATAAACACGTTTTTTTCAGACAGCTGTATCCCTATGTAACTGCAAGGCTCAGAAGAGCCCACACACTCAGGTCTTAACCCCAGTGTGCTGAAAGTGTCAAAATGTGTTTTTCAGCAGAAATAAACATGTTTCTGCAAGTTTGGTCAACCCCATGTAACTTATGGGTCAGTAACAGCTCACTTTTCAAAACGTGTTTTTGAGCCCGAAATAAACGCGTTTTTTCAGACAGCTGTATCCCTATGTAACTGCAAGGCTCAGAAGAGCCCAAACACTCAGGTCTTAACCCCAGTGTGCTGAAAGTGTCAAAACATGTTTGTCAGCAGAAATAAACATGTTTCTGCAAGTTTGGTCAACCCCATGTAAGTTATGGGGTAGTAAAAGCACACTTTTCAAAACGTGTTTTTCAGCCCGAAATAAACGCGTTTTTTCAGACAGCTGTATCCCTATGTAACTGCAAGGCTCAGAAGAGCCCACACACTCAGGTCTTAACCCCAGTGTGCTGAAAGTGTCAAAACATGTTTTTCAGCAGAAATAAACATGTTTCTGCAAGTTTGGTCAACCCCATGTAACTTATGGGGCAGTAACAGCTCACTTTTCAAAACGTGTTTTTCAGCCCGAAATAAACGCGTTTTTTCTGACATCTGTATCCCTAAGTAACTGCAAGACTCAGAAGAGCCCACACACTCAGGTCTTAACCCCAGTGTGCTGAAAGTGTCAAAACATGTTTTTCAGCAGAAATAAACATGTTTCTGCAAGTTTGGTCAACCCCATGTAAGTTATGGGTCAGTAACAACTCACTTTTCAAAACGTGTTTTTCAGCCCGAAATAAACGCGTTTTTTCAGACAGCTGTATCCCTATGTAACTGCAAGGCTCAGAAGAGCCCACACACTCAGGTCTTAACCCCAGTGTGCTGAAAGTGTCAAAACGTGTTTTTCAGCAGAAATAAACATGTTTCTGCAAGTTTGGTCAACCCCATGTAACTTATGGGGCAGTAACAGCTCACTTTTCAAAACGTGTTTTTCAGCCCGAAATAAACGCGTTTTTTCTGACATCTGTATCCCTAAGTAACTGCAAGACTCAGAAGAGCCCACACACTCAGGTCTTAACCCCAGTGTGCTGAAAGTGTCAAAACATGTTTTTCAGCAGAAATAAACATGTTTCTGCAAGTTTGGTCAACCCCATGTAAGTTATGGGTCAGTAACAACTCACTTTTCAAAACGTGTTTTTCAGCCCGAAATAAACGCGTTTTTTCAGACAGCTGTATCCCTATGTAACTGCAAGGCTCAGAAGAGCCCACACACTCAGGTCTTAACCCCAGTGTGCTGAAAGTGTCAAAACGTGTTTTTCAGCAGAAATAAACATGTTTCTGCAAGTTTGGTCAACCCCATGTAACTTATGGGGCAGTAACAGCTCACTTTTCAAAACGTGTTTTTCAGCCCGAAATAAACGCGTTTTTTCAGACAGCTGTATCCCTATGTAACTGCAAGGCACAGAAGAGCCCACACACTCAGGTCTTAACCCCAGTGTGCTGACAGTGTCAAAACATGTTTTTCAGCAGAAATAAACATGTTTCTGCAAGTTTGGTCAACCCCATGTAAGTTATGGGTCAGTAACAGCTCACTTTTCAAAACGTGTTTTTCAGCCCGAAATAAATGCGTTTTTTCAGACAGCTGTATCCCTATGTAACTGCAAGGCTCAGAAGAGCCCACACACTCAGGTCTTAACCCCAGTGTGCTGAAAGTGTCAAAACATGTTTTTCAGCAGAAATAAACATGTTTCTGCAAGTTTGGTCAACCCCATGTAAGTTATGGGGCAGTAACAGCACACTTTTCAAAACGTGTTTTTCAGCCCGAAATAAACACGTTTTTTCAGACAGCTGTATCCCTATGTAACTGCAAGGCTCAGAAGAGCCCACACACTCAGGTCTTAACCCCAGTGTGCTGAAAGTGTCAAAATGTGTTTTTCAGCAGAAATAAACATATTTCTGCAAGTTTGATCAACCCCATGTAAGTTATGGGTCAGTAACAGCTCACTTTTCAAAACGTGTTTTTCAGCCCGAAATAAACGCGTTTTTTCAGACAGCTGTATCCCTATGTAACTGCAAGGCTCAGAAGAGCCCACACACTCAGGTCTTAACCCCAGTGTGCTGAAAGTGTCAAAACGTGTTTTTCAGCAGAAATAAACATGTTTCTGCAAGTTTGGTCAACCCCATGTAACTTATGGGTCAGTAACAGCTCACTATTCAAAACGTGTTTTTGAGCCCGAAATAAACGCGTTTTTTCAGACAGCTGTATCCCTATGTAACTGCAAGGCTCAGAAGAGCCCAAACACTCAGGTCTTAACCCCAGTGTGCTGAAAGTGTCAAAACATGTTTTTCAGCAGAAATAAACATGTTTCTGCAAGTTTGGTCAACCCCATGTAAGTTATGGGGTAGTAACAGCACACTTTTCAAAACGTGTTTTTCAGCCCGAAATAAACGCGTTTTTTCAGACAGCTGTATCCCTATGTAAATGCAAGGCTCAGAAGAGCCCACAAACTCAGGTCTTAACCCCAGTGTGCTGAAAGTGTCAAAACATGTTTTTCAGCAGAAATAAACATGTTTCTGCAAGTTTGGTCAACCCCATGTAAGTTATGGGTCAGTAACAGCTCACTTTTCAAAACGTGTTTTTCAGCCCGAAATAAACGCGTTTTTTCAGACAGCTGTATCCCTATGTAACTGCAAGGCACAGAAGAGCCCACACACTCAGGTCTTAACCCCAGTGTGCTGACAGTGTCAAAACATGTTTTTCAGCAGAAATAAACATGTTTCTGCAAGTTTGGTCAACCCCATGTAAGTTATGGGTCAGTAACAGCTTACTTTTCAAAACGTGTTTTTCAGCCCGAAAAAAATGCGTTTTTTCAGACAGCTGTATCCCTATGTAACTGCAAGGCTCAGAAGAGCCCACACACTCAGGTCTTAACCCCAGTGTGCTGAAAGTGTCAAAACATGTTTTTCAGCAGAAATAAACATGTTTCTGCAAGTTTGGTCAACCCCATGTAAGTTATGGGGCAGTAACAGCACACTTTTCAAAACGTGTTTTTCAGCCCGAAATAAACACGTTTTTTCAGACAGCTGTATCCCTATGTAACTGCAAGGCTCAGAAGAGCCCACACACTCAGGTCTTAACCCCAGTGTGCTGAAAGTGTCAAAACGTGTTTTTCAGCAGAAATAAACATGTTTCTGCAAGTTTGGTCAACCCCATGTAACTTATGGGTCAGTAACAGCTCACTATTCAAAACGTGTTTTTGAGCCCGAAATAAACGCGTTTTTTCAGACAGCTGTATCCCTATGTAACTGCAAGGCTCAGAAGAGCCCAAACACTCAGGTCTTAACCCCAGTGTGCTGAAAGTGTCAAAACATGTTTTTCAGCAGAAATAAACATGTTTCTGCAAGTTTGGTCAACCCCATGTAAGTTATGGGTCAGTAACAGCTCACTTTTCAAAACGTGTTTTTCAGCCCGAAATAAACGCGTTTTTTCAGACAGCTGTATCCCTATGTAACTGCAAGGCTCAGAAGAGCCCACACACTCAGGTCTTAACCCCAGTGTGCTGAAAGTGTCAAAACATGTTTTTCAGCAGAAATAAACATGTTTCTGCAAGTTTGGTCAACCCCATGTAACTTATGGCGCAGTAACAGCTCACTTTTCAAAACGTGTTTTTCAGCCCGAAATAAACGCGTTTTTTCTGACATCTGTATCCCTATGTAACTGCAAGACTCAGAAGAGCCCACACACTCAGGTCTTAACCCCAGTGTGCTGAAAGTGTCAAAACATGTTTTTCAGCAGAAATAAACATGTTTCTGCAAGTTTGGTCAACCCCATGTAAGTTATGGGTCAGTAACAGCTCACTTTTCAAAACGTGTTTTTCAGCCCGAAATAAACGCGTTTTTTCAGACAGCTGTATCCCTATGTAACTGCAAGGCTCAGAAGAGCCCACACACTCAGGTCTTAACCCCAGTGTGCTGAAAGTGTCAAAACATGTTTTTCAGCAGAAATAAACATGTTTCTGCAAGTTTGGTCAACCCCATGTAACTTATGGGGCAGTAACAGCTCACTTTTCAAAACGTGTTTTTCAGCCCGAAATAAACGCGTTTTTTCAGACAGCTGTATCCCTATGTAACTGCAAGGCTCAGAAGAGCCCACACACTCAGGTCTTAACCCCAGTGTGCTGAAAGTGTCAAATCATGTTTTTCAGCAGAAATAAACATGTTTCTGCAAGTTTGGTCAACCCCATGTAAGTTATGGGGCAGTAACAGCACACTTTTCAAAACGTGTTTTTCAGCCCCAAATAAACACGTTTTTTCAGACAGCTGTATCCCTATGCAACTGCAAGGCTCAGAAGAGCCCACACACTCAGGTCTTAACCCCAGTGTGCTGAAAGTGTCAAAATGTGTTTTTCAGCAGAAATAAACATGTTTCTGCAAGTTTGGTCAACCCCATGTAACTTATGGGGCAGTAACAGCTCACTTTTCAAAACGTGTTTTTCAGCCCGAAATAAACGCGTTTTTTCAGACAGCTGTATCCCTATGTAACTGCAAGGCTCAGAAGAGCCCACACACTCAGGTCTTAACCCCAGTGTGCTGAAAGTGTCAAAACATGTTTTTCAGCAGAAATAAACATGTTTCTGCAAGTTTGGTCAACCCCATGTAAGTTATGGGGCAGTAACAGCACACTTTTCAAAACGTGTTTTTCAGCCCGAAATAAACGCGTTTTTTCAGACAGCTGTATCCCTATGTAACTGCAAGGCTCAGAAGAGCCCACACACTCAGGTCTTAACCCCAGTGTGCTGACAGTGTCAAAACATGTTTTTCAGCAGAAATAAACATGTTTCTGCAAGTTTGGTCAACCCCATGTAACTTATGGGGCAGTAACAGCTCACTTTTCAAAACGTGTTTTTCAGCCCGAAATAAACGCGTTTTTTCAGAAAGCTGTATCCCTATGTAACTGCAAGGCTCAGAAGAGCCCACACACTCAGGTCTTAACCCCAGTGTGCTGACAGTGTCAAAACATGTTTTTCAGCAGAAATAAACATGTTTCTGCAAGTTTGGTCAACCCCATGTAACTTATGGGGCAGTAACAGCTCACTTTTCAAAACGTGTTTTTCAGCCCGAAATAAACGCGTTTTTTCTGACAGCTGTATCCCTATGTAACTGCAAGGCTCAGAAGAGCCCACACACTCAGGTCTTAACCCCAGTGTGCTGACAGTGTCAAAACATGTTTTTCAGCAGAAATATGTTTCTGCAAGTTTGGTCAACCCCATGTAAGTTATGGGTCAGTAACAGCTCACTTTTCAAAACGTGTTTTTCAGCCCGAAATAAACGCGTTTTTTCAGTCAGCTGTATCCCTATGTAACTGCAAGGCTCAGAAGAGCCCACACACTCAGGTCTTAACCCCAGTGTGCTGAAAGTGTCAAAACATGTTTTTCAGCAGAAATAAACATGTTTCTGCAAGTTTGGTCAACCCCATGTAAGTTATGGGGCAGTAACAGCACACTTTTCAAAACGTGTTTTTCAGCCCGAAATAAACACGTTTTTTCAGACAGCTGTATCCCTATGTAACTGCAAGGCTCAGAAGAGCCCACACACTCAGGTCTTAACCCCAGTGTGCTGAAAGTGTCAAAATGTGTTTTTCAGCAGAAATAAACATGTTTCTGCAAGTTTGGTCAACCCCATGTAAGTTATGGGTCAGTAACAGCTCACTTTTCAAAACGTGTTTTTCAGCCCGAAATAAACGCGTTTTTTCAGACAGCTGTATCCCTATGTAACTGCAAGGCTCAGAAGAGCCCACACACTCAGGTCTTAACCCCAGTGTGCTGAAAGTGTCAAAATGTGTTTTTCAGCAGAAATAAACATGTTTCTGCAAGTTTGGTCAACCCCATGTAAGTTATGGGTCAGTAACAGCTCACTTTTCAAAACGTGTTTTTCAGCCCGAAATAAACGCGTTTTTTCAGACAGCTGTATCCCTATGTAACTGCAAGGCTCAGAAGAGCCCACACACTCAGGTCTTAACCCCAGTGTGCTGAAAGTGTCAAAACATGTTTTTCAGCAGAAATAAACATGTTTCTGCAAGTTTGGTCAACCCCATGTAACTTATGGGGCAGTAACAGCTCACTTTTCAAAACGTGTTTTTCAGCCCGAAATAAACGCGTTTTTTCAGACAGCTGTATCCCTATGTAACTGCAAGGCTCAGAAGAGCCCACACACTCAGGTCTTAACCCCAGTGTGCTGAAAGTGTCAAAACGTGTTTTTCAGCAGAAATAAACATGTTTCTGCAAGTTTGGTCGACCCCATGTAAGTTATGGGGCAGTAACAGCACACTTTTCAAAACGTGTTTTTCAGCCCGAAATAAACGCGTTTTTTCAGACAGCTGTATCCCTATGTAACTGCAAGGCTCAGAAGAGCCCACACACACAGGTCTTAACCCCAGTGTGCTGACAGTGTCAAAACATGTTTTTCAGCAGAATTAAACATGTTTCTGCAAGTTTGGTCAACCCCATGTAAGTTATGGGGCAGTAACAGCTCACTTTTCAAAACGTGTTTTTGAGCCCGAAATAAACGCGTTTTTTCAGAAAGCTGTATCCCTATGTAACTGCAAGGCTCAGAAGAGCCCACACACTCAGGTCTTAAACCCAGTGTGCTGACAGTGTCAAAACATGTTTTTCAGCAGAAATAAACATGTTTCTGCAAGTTGGTCAACCCCATGTAACTTATGGGGCAGTAACAGCTCACTTTTCAAAACGTGTTTTTCAGCCCGAAATAAACGCGTTTTTTCAGACAGCTGTATCCCTATGTAACTGCAAGGCTCAGAAGAGCCCACACACTCAGGTCTTAACCCCAGTGTGCTGAAAGTGTCAAAACATGTTTTTCAGCAGAAATAAACATGTTTCTGCAAGTTTGGTCAACCCCATGTAACTTATGGGGCAGTAACAGCTCACTTTTCAAAACGTGTTTTTCAGCCCGAAATAAACGCGTTTTTTCAGACAGCTGTATCCCTATGTAACTGCAAGGCTCAGAAGAGCCCACACACTCAGGTCTTAACCCCAGTGTGCTGAAAGTGTCAAAACGTGTTTTTCAGCAGAAATAAACATGTTTCTGCAAGTTTGGTCGACCCCATGTAAGTTATGGGGCAGTAACAGCACACTTTTCAAAACGTGTTTTTCAGCCCGAAATAAACGCGTTTTTTCAGACAGCTGTATCCCTATGTAACTGCAAGGCTCAGAAGAGCCCACACACACAGGTCTTAACCCCAGTGTGCTGACAGTGTCAAAACATGTTTTTCAGCAGAAATAAACATGTTTCTGCAAGTTTGGTCAACCCCATGTAAGTTATGGGGCAGTAACAGCTCACTTTTCAAAACGTGTTTTTGAGCCCGAAATAAACGCGTTTTTTCAGAAAGCTGTATCCCTATGTAACTGCAAGGCTCAGAAGAGCCCACACACTCAGGTCTTAACCCCAGTGTGCTGAAAGTGTCAAATCATGTTTTTCAGCAGAAATAAACATGTTTCTGCAAGTTTGGTCAACCCCATGTAAGTTATGGGTCAGTAACAGCTCACTTTTCAAAACGTGTTTTTGAGCCAGAAATAAACGCGTTTTTTCAGACAGCTGTATCCCTAAGTAACTGCAAGGCACAGAAGAGCCCACACACTCAGGTCTTAACCCCAGTGTTCTGAAAGTGTCAAAACATGTTTTTCAGCAGAAATAAACATGTTTCTGCAAGTTTGGTCAACCCCATGTAAGTTATGGGGCAGTAACAGCACACTTTTCAAAACGTGTTTTTCAGCCCCAAATAAACACGTTTTTTTCAGACAGCTGTATCCCTATGTAACTGCAAGGCTCAGAAGAGCCAACACACTCAGGTCTTAACCCCAGTGTGCTGAAAGTGTCAAAATGTGTTTTTCAGCAGAAATAAACATGTTTCTGCAAGTTTGGTCAACCCCATGTAAGTTATGGGTCAGTAACAGCTCACTTTTCAAAACGTGTTTTTCAGCCCGAAATAAACGCGTTTTTTCAGACAGCTGTATCCCTATGTAACTGCAAGGCTCAGAAGAGCCCACACACTCAGGTCTTAACCCCAGTGTGCTGAAAGTGTCAAAACATGTTTTTCAGCAGAAATAAACATGTTTCTGCAAGTTTGGTCAACCCCATGTAACTTATGGGGCAGTAACAGCTCACTTTTCAAAACGTGTTTTTCAGCCCGAAATAAACGCGTTTTTTCAGACAGCTGTATCCCTATGTAACTGCAAGGCTCAGAAGAGCCCACACACTCAGGTCTTAACCCCAGTGTGCTGAAAGTGTCAAAACGTGTTTTTCAGCAGAAATAAACATGTTTCTGCAAGTTTGGTCGACCCCATGTAAGTTATGGGGCAGTAACAGCACACTTTTCAAAACGTGTTTTTCAGCCCGAAATAAACGCGTTTTTTCAGACAGCTGTATCCCTATGTAACTGCAAGGCTCAGAAGAGCCCACACACACAGGTCTTAACCCCAGTGTGCTGACAGTGTCAAAACATGTTTTTCAGCAGAAATAAACATGTTTCTGCAAGTTTGGTCAACCCCATGTAAGTTATGGGGCAGTAACAGCTCACTTTTCAAAACGTGTTTTTGAGCCCGAAATAAACGCGTTTTTTCAGAAAGCTGTATCCCTATGTAACTGCAAGGCTCAGAAGAGCCCACACACTCAGGTCTTAAACCCAGTGTGCTGACAGTGTCAAAACATGTTTTTCAGCAGAAATAAACATGTTTCTGCAAGTTGGTCAACCCCATGTAACTTATGGGGCAGTAACAGCTCACTTTTCAAAACGTGTTTTTCAGCCCGAAATAAACGCGTTTTTTCAGACAGCTGTATCCCTATGTAACTGCAAGGCTCAGAAGAGCCCACACACTCAGGTCTTAACCCCAGTGTGCTGAAAGTGTCAAAACGTGTTTTTCAGCAGAAATAAACATGTTTCTGCAAGTTTGGTCAACCCCATGTAACTTATGGGGCAGTAACAGCTCACTTTTCAAAACGTGTTTTTCAGCCCGAAATAAACGCGTTTTTTCAGACAGCTGTATCCCTATGTAACTGCAAGGCTCAGAAGAGCCCACACACTCAGGTCTTAACCCCAGTGTGCTGAAAGTGTCAAAACATGTTTTTCAGCAGAAATAAACATGTTTCTGCAAGTTTGGTCAACCCCATGTAACTTATGGGGCAGTAACAGCTCACTTTTCAAAACGTGTTTTTCAGCCCGAAATAAACGCGTTTTTTCAGACAGCTGTATCCCTATGTAACTGCAAGGCTCAGAAGAGCCCACACACTCAGGTCTTAACCCCAGTGTGCTGAAAGTGTCAAAACATGTTTTTCAGCAGAAATAAACATGTTTCTGCAAGTTTGGTCAACCCCATGTAAGTTATGGGGCAGTAACAGCACACTTTTCAAAACGTGTTTTTCAGCCCCAAATAAACACGTTTTTTTCAGACAGCTGTATCCCTATGTAACTGCAAGGCTCAGAAGAGCCCACACACTCAGGTCTTAACCCCAGTGTGCTGAAAGTGTCAAAATGTGTTTTTCAGCAGAAATAAACATGTTTCTGCAAGTTTGGTCAACCCCATGTAAGTTATGGGTCAGTAACAGCTCACTTTTCAAAACGTGTTTTTCAGCCCGAAATAAACGCGTTTTTTCAGACAGCTGTATCCCTATGTAACTGCAAGGCTCAGAAGAGCCCACACACTCAGGTCTTAACCCCAGTATGCTGAAAGTGTCAAAACATGTTTTTCAGCAGAAATAAACATGTTTCTGCAAGTTTGGTCAACCCCATGTAACTTATGGGGCAGTAACAGCTCACTTTTCAAAACGTGTTTTTCAGCCCGAAATAAACGCGTTTTTTCAGACAGCTGTATCCCTATGTAACTGCAAGGCTGAGAATAGCCCACACACTCAGGTCTTAACCCCAGTGTGCTGAAAGTGTCAAAACGTGTTTTTCAGCAGAAATAAACATGTTTCTGCAAGTTTGGTCAACCCCATGTAACTTATGGGGCAGTAACAGCTCACTTTTCAAAACGTGTTTTTCAGCCCGAAATAAACGCGTTTTTTCAGACAGCTGTATCCCTATGTAACTGCAAGGCTCAGAAGAGCCCACACACTCAGGTCTTAACCCCAGTGTGCTGACAGTGTCAAAACATGTTTTTCAGCAGAAATAAACATGTTTCTGCAAGTTTGGTCAACCCCATGTAAGTTATGGGGCAGTAACAGCTCACTTTTCAAAACGTGTTTTTGAGCCCGAAATAAACGCGTTTTTTCAGAAAGCTGTATCCCTATGTAACTGCAAGGCTCAGAAGAGCCCACACACTCAGGTCTTAAACCCAGTGTGCTGACAGTGTCAAAACATGTTTTTCAGCAGAAATAAACATGTTTCTGCAAGTTGGTCAACCCCATGTAACTTATGGGGCAGTAACAGCTCACTTTTCAAAACGTGTTTTTCAGCCCGAAATAAACGCGTTTTTTCAGACAGCTGTATCCCTATGTAACTGCAAGGCTCAGAAGAGCCCACACACTCAGGTCTTAACCCCAGTGTGCTGAAAGTGTCAAAACGTGTTTTTCAGCAGAAATAAACATGTTTCTGCAAGTTTGGTCAACCCCATGTAACTTATGGGGCAGTAACAGCTCACTTTTCAAAACGTGTTTTTCAGCCCGAAATAAACGCGTTTTTTCAGACAGCTGTATCCCTATGTAACTGCAAGGCTCAGAAGAGCCCACACACTCAGGTCTTAACCCCAGTGTGCTGAAAGTGTCAAAACATGTTTTTCAGCAGAAATAAACATGTTTCTGCAAGTTTGGTCAACCCCATGTAACTTATGGGGCAGTAACAGCTCACTTTTCAAAACGTGTTTTTCAGCCCGAAATAAACGCGTTTTTTCAGACAGCTGTATCCCTATGTAACTGCAAGGCTCAGAAGAGCCCACACACTCAGGTCTTAACCCCAGTGTGCTGAAAGTGTCAAAACATGTTTTTCAGCAGAAATAAACATGTTTCTGCAAGTTTGGTCAACCCCATGTAAGTTATGGGGCAGTAACAGCACACTTTTCAAAACGTGTTTTTCAGCCCCAAATAAACACGTTTTTTTCAGACAGCTGTATCCCTATGTAACTGCAAGGCTCAGAAGAGCCCACACACTCAGGTCTTAACCCCAGTGTGCTGAAAGTGTCAAAATGTGTTTTTCAGCAGAAATAAACATGTTTCTGCAAGTTTGGTCAACCCCATGTAAGTTATGGGTCAGTAACAGCTCACTTTTCAAAACGTGTTTTTCAGCCCGAAATAAACGCGTTTTTTCAGACAGCTGTATCCCTATGTAACTGCAAGGCTCAGAAGAGCCCACACACTCAGGTCTTAACCCCAGTATGCTGAAAGTGTCAAAACATGTTTTTCAGCAGAAATAAACATGTTTCTGCAAGTTTGGTCAACCCCATGTAACTTATGGGGCAGTAACAGCTCACTTTTCAAAACGTGTTTTTCAGCCCGAAATAAACGCGTTTTTTCAGACAGCTGTATCCCTATGTAACTGCAAGGCTGAGAATAGCCCACACACTCAGGTCTTAACCCCAGTGTGCTGAAAGTGTCAAAACGTGTTTTTCAGCAGAAATAAACATGTTTCTGCAAGTTTGGTCGACCCCATGTAAGTTATGGGGCAGTAACAGCACACTTTTCAAAACGTGTTTTTCAGCCCGAAATAAACGCGTTTTTTCAGACAGCTGTATCCCTATGTAACTGCAAGGCTCAGAAGAGCCCACACACACAGGTCTTAACCCCAGTGTGCTGACAGTGTCAAAACATGTTTTTCAGCAGAAATAAACATGTTTCTGCAAGTTTGGTCAACCCCATGTAAGTTATGGGGCAATAACAGCTCACTTTTCAAAACGTGTTTTTGAGCCCGAAATAAACGCGTTTTTTCAGAAAGCTGTATCCCTATGTAACTGCAAGGCTCAGAAGAGCCCACACACTCAGGTCTTAAACCCAGTGTGCTGACAATGTCAAAACATGTTTTTCAGCAGAAATAAACATGTTTCTGCAAGTTGGTCAACCCCATGTAACTTATGGGGCAGTAACAGCTCACTTTTCAAAACGTGTTTTTCAGCCCGAAATAAACGCGTTTTTTCTGACAGCTGTATCCCTATGTAACTGCAAGGCTCAGAAGAGCCCACACACTCAGGTCTTAACCCCAGTGTGCTGACAGTGTCAAAACATGTTTTTCAGCAGAAATAAACATGTTTCTGCAAGTTTGGTCAACCCCATGTAAGTTATGGGTCAGTAACAGCTCACTTTTCAAAACGTGTTTTTCAGCCCGAAATAAACGCGTTTTTTCAGACAGCTGTATCCCTATGTAACTGCAAGGCTCAGAAGAGCCCACACACTCAGGTCTTAACCCCAGTGTGCTGAAAGTGTCAAAACATGTTTTTCAGCAGAAATAAACATGTTTCTGCAAGTTTGGTCAACCCCATGTAACTTATGGGGCAGTAACAGCTCACTTTTCAAAACGTGTTTTTCAGCCCGAAATAAACGCGTTTTTTCAGACAGCTGTATCCCTATGTAACTGCAAGGCTCAGAAGAGCCCACACACTCAGGTCTTAACCCCAGTGTGCTGAAAGTGTCAAAACATGTTTTTCAGCAGAAATAAACATGTTTCTGCAAGTTTGGTCAACCCCATGTAAGTTATGGGGCAGTAACAGCACACTTTTCAAAACGTGTTTTTCAGCCCCAAATAAACACGTTTTTTTCAGACAGCTGTATCCCTATGTAACTGCAAGGCTCAGAAGAGCCCACACACTCAGGTCTTAACCCCAGTGTGCTGAAAGTGTCAAAATGTGTTTTTCAGCAGAAATAAACATGTTTCTGCAAGTTTGGTCAACCCCATGTAAGTTATGGGTCAGTAACAGCTCACTTTTCAAAACGTGTTTTTCAGCCCGAAATAAACGCGTTTTTTCAGACAGCTGTATCCCTATGTAACTGCAAGGCTCAGAAGAGCCCACACACTCAGGTCTTAACCCCAGTGTGCTGAAAGTGTCAAAACATGTTTTTCAGCAGAAATAAACATGTTTCTGCAAGTTTGGTCAACCCCATGTAACTTATGGGGCAGTAACAGCTCACTTTTCAAAACGTGTTTTTCAGCCCGAAATAAACGCGTTTTTTCAGACAGCTGTATCCCTATGTAACTGCAAGGCTCAGAAGAGCCCACACACTCAGGTCTTAACCCCAGTGTGCTGAAAGTGTCAAAACGTGTTTTTCAGCAGAAATAAACATGTTTCTGCAAGTTTGGTCGACCCCATGTAAGTTATGGGGCAGTAACAGCACACTTTTCAAAACGTGTTTTTCAGCCCGAAATAAACGCGTTTTTTCAGACAGCTGTATCCCTATGTAACTGCAAGGCTCAGAAGAGCCCACACACACAGGTCTTAACCCCAGTGTGCTGACAGTGTCAAAACATGTTTTTCAGCAGAAATAAACATGTTTCTGCAAGTTTGGTCAACCCCATGTAAGTTATGGGGCAGTAACAGCTCACTTTTCAAAACGTGTTTTTGAGCCCGAAATAAACGCGTTTTTTCAGAAAGCTGTATCCCTATGTAACTGCAAGGCTCAGAAGAGCCCACACACTCAGGTCTTAAACCCAGTGTGCTGACAGTGTCAAAACATGTTTTTCAGCAGAAATAAACATGTTTCTGCAAGTTGGTCAACCCCATGTAACTTATGGGGCAGTAACAGCTCACTTTTCAAAACGTGTTTTTCAGCCCGAAATAAACGCGTTTTTTCTGACAGCTGTATCCCTATGTAACTGCAAGGCTCAGAAGAGCCCACACACTCAGGTCTTAACCCCAGTGTGCTGACAGTGTCAAAACATGTTTTTCAGCAGAAATAAACATGTTTCTGCAAGTTTGGTCAACCCCATGTAAGTTATGGGTCAGTAACAGCTCACTTTTCAAAACGTGTTTTTCAGCCCGAAATAAACGCGTTTTTTCAGACAGCTGTATCCCTATGTAACTGCAAGGCTCAGAAGAGCCCACACACTCAGGTCTTAACCCCAGTGTGCTGAAAGTGTCAAAACGTGTTTTTCAGCAGAAATAACCATGTTTCTGCAAGTTTGGTCAACCCCATGTAACTTATGGGGCAGTAACAGCTCACTTTTCAAAACGTGTTTTTCAGCCCGAAATAAACGCGTTTTTTCAGACAGCTGTATCCCTATGTAACTGCAAGGCTCAGAAGAGCCCACAGACTCAGGTCTTAACCCCAGTGTGCTGAAAGTGTCAAAACGTGTTTTTCAGCAGAAATAAACATGTTTCTGCAAGTTTGGTCAACCCCATGTAAGTTATGGGGCAGTAACAGCACACTTTTCAAAACGTGTTTTTCAGCCCGAAATAAACGCGTTTTTTCAGACAGCTGTATCCCTATGTAACTGCAAGGCTCAGAAGAGCCCACACACTCAGGTCTTAACCCCAGTGTGCTGACAGTATCAAAACATGTTTTTCAGCAGAAATAAACATGTTTCTGCAAGTTTGGTAAACCCCATGTAACTTATGGGGCAGTAACAGCTCACTTTTCAAAACGTGTTTTTCAGCCCGAAATAAACGCGTTTTTTCAGAAAGCTGTATCCCTATGTAACTGCAAGGCTCAGAAGAGCCCACACACTCAGGTCTTAAACCCAGTGTGCTGACAGTGTCAAAACATGTTTTTCAGCAGAAATAAACATGTTTCTGCAAGTTGGTCAACCCCATGTTACTTATGGGGCAGTAACAGCTCACTTTTCAAAACGTGTTTTTCAGCCCGAAATAAACGCGTTTTTTCTGACAGCTGTATCCCTATGTAACTGCAAGGCTCAGAAGAGCCCACACACTCAGGTCTTAACCCCAGTGTGCTGACAGTGTCAAAACGTGTTTTTCAGCAGAAATAACCATGTTTCTGCAAGTTTGGTCAACCCCATGTAACTTATGGGGCAGTAACAGCTCACTTTTCAAAACGTGTTTTTCAGCCCGAAATAAACGCGTTTTTTCAGACAGCTGTATCCCTATGTAACTGCAAGGCTCAGAAGAGCCCACAGACTCAGGTCTTAACCCCAGTGTGCTGAAAGTGTCAAAACGTGTTTTTCAGCAGAAATAAACATGTTTCTGCAAGTTTGGTAAACCCCATGTAACTTATGGGGCAGTAACAGCTCACTTTTCAAAACGTGTTTTTCAGCCCGAAATAAACGCGTTTTTTCAGAAAGCTGTATCCCTATGTAACTGCAAGGCTCAGAAGAGCCCACACACTCAGGTCTTAACCCCAGTGTGCTGAAAGTGTCAAAACATGTTTTTCAGCAGAAATAAACATGTTTCTGCAAGTTTGGTCAACCCCATGTAACTTATGGTGCAGTCACAGCTCACTTTTCAAAACGTGTTTTTCAGCCCGAAATAAACGCGTTTTTTCTGACAGCTGTATCCCTATGTAACTGCAAGGCTCAGAAGAGCCCAAACACTCAGGTCTTAACCCCAGTGTGCTGACAGTGTCAAAATGTGTTTTTCAGCAGAAATAAACATGTTTCTGCAAGTTTGGTCAACCCCATGTAAGTTATGGGTCAGTAACAGCTCACTTTTCAAAACGTGTTTTTCAGCCCGAAATAAACGCGTTTTTTCAGACAGCTGTATCCCTATGTAACTGCAAGGCTCAGAAGAGCCCACACACTCAGGTCTTAACCCCAGTGTGCTGAAAGTGTCAAAACATGTTTTTCAGCAGAAATAAACATGTTTCTGCAAGTTTGGTCAACCCCATGTAACTTATGGGGCAGTAACAGCTCACTTTTCAAAACGTGTTTTTCAGCCCGAAATAAACGCGTTTTTTCAGACAGCTGTATCCCTATGTAACTGCAAGGCTCAGAAGAGCCCACACACTCAGGTCTTAACCCCAGTGTGCTGAAAGTGTCAAAACGTGTTTTTCAGCAGAAATAAACATGTTTCTGCAAGTTTGGTCGACCCCATGTAAGTTATGGGGCAGTAACAGCACACTTTTCAAAACGTGTTTTTCAGCCCGAAATAAACGCGTTTTTTCAGACAGCTGTATCCCTATGTAACTGCAAGGCTCAGAAGAGCCCACACACACAGGTCTTAACCCCAGTGTGCTGACAGTGTCAAAACATGTTTTTCAGCAGAAATAAACATGTTTCTGCAAGTTTGGTCAACCCCATGTAAGTTATGGGGCAGTAACAGCTCACTTTTCAAAACGTGTTTTTGAGCCCGAAATAAACGCGTTTTTTCAGAAAGCTGTATCCCTATGTAACTGCAAGGCTCAGAAGAGCCCACACACTCAGGTCTTAAACCCAGTGTGCTGACAGTGTCAAAACATGTTTTTCAGCAGAAATAAACATGTTTCTGCAAGTTGGTCAACCCCATGTAACTTATGGGGCAGTAACAGCTCACTTTTCAAAACGTGTTTTTCAGCCCGAAATAAACGCGTTTTTTCTGACAGCTGTATCCCTATGTAACTGCAAGGCTCAGAAGAGCCCACACACTCAGGTCTTAACCCCAGTGTGCTGAAAGTGTCAAAACATGTTTTTCAAGAGAAATAAACATGTTTCTGCAAGTTTGGTCAACCCCATGTAACTTATGGGGCAGTAACAGCTCACTTTTCAAAACGTGTTTTTCAGCCCGAAATAAACGCGTTTTTTCAGACAGCTGTATCCCTATGTAACTGCAAGGCTCAGAAGAGCCCACAGACTCAGGTCTTAACCCCAGTGTGCTGAAAGTGTCAAAACGTGTTTTTCAGCAGAAATAAACATGTTTCTGCAAGTTTGGTCAACCCCATGTAAGTTATGGGGCAGTAACAGCACACTTTTCAAAACGTGTTTTTCAGCCCGAAATAAACGCGTTTTTTCAGACAGCTATATCCCTATGTAACTGCAAGGCTCAGAAGAGCCCACACACTCAGGTCTTAACCCCAGTGTGCTGACAGTGTCAAAACATGTTTTTCAGCAGAAATAAACATGTTTCTGCAAGTTTGGTAAACCCCATGTAACTTATGGGGCAGTAACAGCTCACTTTTCAAAACGTGTTTTTCAGCCCGAAATAAACGCGTTTTTTCAGAAAGCTGTATCCCTATGTAACTGCAAGGCTCAGAAGAGCCCACACACTCAGGTCTTAACCCCAGTGTGCTGAAAGTGTCAAAACATGTTTTTCAGCAGAAATAAACATGTTTCTGCAAGTTTGGTCAACCCCATGTAACTTATGGTGCAGTCACAGCTCACTTTTCAAAACGTGTTTTTCAGCCCGAAATAAACGCGTTTTTTCTGACAGCTGTATCCCTATGTAACTGCAAGGCTCAGAAGAGCCCAAACACTCAGGTCTTAACCCCAGTGTGCTGACAGTGTCAAAACATGTTTTTCAGCAGAAATAAACATGTTTCTGCAAGTTTGGTCAACCCCATGTAAGTTATGGGTCAGTAACAGCTCACTTTTCAAAACGTGTTTTTGAGCCCGAAATAAACGCGTTTTTTCAGAAAGCTGTATCCCTATGTAACTGCAAGGCTCAGAAGAGCCCACACACTCAGGTCTTAACCCCAGTGTGCTGAAAGTGTCAAAACATGTTTTTCAGCAGAAATAAACATGTTTCTGCAAGTTTGGTCAACCCCATGTAAGTTATGGGGCAGTAACAACACACTTTTCAAAACGTGTTTTTCAGCCCCAAATAAACACGTTTTTTTCAGACAGCTGTATCCCTATGTAACTGCAAGGCTCAGAAGAGCCCACACACTCAGGTCTTAACCCCAGTGTGCTGAAAGTGTCAAAATGTGTTTTTCAGCAGAAATAAACATGTTTCTGCAAGTTTGGTCAACCCCATGTAAGTTATGGGTCAGTAACAGCTCACTTTTCAAAACGTGTTTTTCAGCCCGAAATAAACGCGTTTTTTCAGACAGCTGTATCCCTATGTAACTGCAAGGCTCAGAAGAGCCCACACACTCAGGTCTTAACCCCAGTGTGCTGAAAGTGTCAAAATGTGTTTTTCAGCAGAAATAAACATGTTTCTGCAAGTTTGGTCAACCCCATGTAAGTTATGGGTCAGTAACAGCTCACTTTTCAAAACGTGTTTTTCAGCCCGAAATAAACGTGTTTTTTCAGACAGCTGTATCCCTATGTAACTGCAAGGCTCAGAAGAGCCCACACACTCAGGTCTTAACCCCAGTGTGCTGAAAGTGTCAAAACGTGTTTTTCAGCAGAAATAAACATGTTTCTGCAAGTTTGGTCAACCCCATGTAACTTATGGGGCAGTAACAGCTCACTTTTCAAAACGTGTTTTTCAGCCCGAAATAAACGCGTTTTTTCAGACAGCTGTATCCCTATGTAACTGCAAGGCTCAGAAGAGCCCACACACTCAGGTCTTAACCCCAGTGTGCTGAAAGTGTCAAATCATGTTTTTCAGCAGAAATAAACATGTTTCTGCAAGTTTGGTCAACCCCATGTAAGTTATGGGTCAGTAACAGCTCACTTTTCAAAACGTGTTTTTGAGCCCGAAATAAACGCGTTTTTTCAGACAGCTGTATCCCTATGTAACTGCAAGGCTCAGAAGAGCCCACACACTCAGGTCTTAACCCCAGTGTGCTGAAAGTGTCAAAACATGTTTTTCAGCAGAAATAAACATGTTTCTGCAAGTTTGGTCAACCCCATGTAAGTTATGGGTCAGTAACAGCTCACTTTTCAAAACGTGTTTTTCAGCCCGAAATAAACGCGTTTTTTCAGACAGCTGTATCCCTATGTAACTGCAAGGCTCAGAAGAGCCCACACACTCAGGTCTTAACCCCAGTGTGCTGAAAGTGTCAAAACGTGTTTTTCAGCAGAAATAACCATGTTTCTGCAAGTTTGGTCAACCCCATGTAACTTATGGGGCAGTAACAGCTCACTTTTCAAAACGTGTTTTTCAGCCCGAAATAAACGCGTTTTTTCAGACAGCTGTATCCCTATGTAACTGCAAGGCTCAGAAGAGCCCACAGACTCAGGTCTTAACCCCAGTGTGCTGAAAGTGTCAAAACGTGTTTTTCAGCAGAAATAAACATGTTTCTGCAAGTTTGGTCAACCCCATGTAAGTTATGGGGCAGTAACAGCACACTTTTCAAAACGTGTTTTTCAGCCCGAAATAAACGCGTTTTTTCAGACAGCTGTATCCCTATGTAACTGCAAGGCTCAGAAGAGCCCACACACTCAGGTCTTAACCCCAGTGTGCTGACAGTATCAAAACATGTTTTTCAGCAGAAATAAACATGTTTCTGCAAGTTTGGTAAACCCCATGTAACTTATGGGGCAGTAACAGCTCACTTTTCAAAACGTGTTTTTCAGCCCGAAATAAACGCGTTTTTTCAGAAAGCTGTATCCCTATGTAACTGCAAGGCTCAGAAGAGCCCACACACTCAGGTCTTAAACCCAGTGTGCTGACAGTGTCAAAACATGTTTTTCAGCAGAAATAAACATGTTTCTGCAAGTTGGTCAACCCCATGTTACTTATGGGGCAGTAACAGCTCACTTTTCAAAACGTGTTTTTCAGCCCGAAATAAACGCGTTTTTTCTGACAGCTGTATCCCTATGTAACTGCAAGGCTCAGAAGAGCCCACACACTCAGGTCTTAACCCCAGTGTGCTGACAGTGTCAAAACGTGTTTTTCAGCAGAAATAACCATGTTTCTGCAAGTTTGGTCAACCCCATGTAACTTATGGGGCAGTAACAGCTCACTTTTCAAAACGTGTTTTTCAGCCCGAAATAAACGCGTTTTTTCAGACAGCTGTATCCCTATGTAACTGCAAGGCTCAGAAGAGCCCACAGACTCAGGTCTTAACCCCAGTGTGCTGAAAGTGTCAAAACGTGTTTTTCAGCAGAAATAAACATGTTTCTGCAAGTTTGGTAAACCCCATGTAACTTATGGGGCAGTAACAGCTCACTTTTCAAAACGTGTTTTTCAGCCCGAAATAAACGCGTTTTTTCAGAAAGCTGTATCCCTATGTAACTGCAAGGCTCAGAAGAGCCCACACACTCAGGTCTTAACCCCAGTGTGCTGAAAGTGTCAAAACATGTTTTTCAGCAGAAATAAACATGTTTCTGCAAGTTTGGTCAACCCCATGTAACTTATGGTGCAGTCACAGCTCACTTTTCAAAACGTGTTTTTCAGCCCGAAATAAACGCGTTTTTTCTGACAGCTGTATCCCTATGTAACTGCAAGGCTCAGAAGAGCCCAAACACTCAGGTCTTAACCCCAGTGTGCTGACAGTGTCAAAATGTGTTTTTCAGCAGAAATAAACATGTTTCTGCAAGTTTGGTCAACCCCATGTAAGTTATGGGTCAGTAACAGCTCACTTTTCAAAACGTGTTTTTCAGCCCGAAATAAACGCGTTTTTTCAGACAGCTGTATCCCTATGTAACTGCAAGGCTCAGAAGAGCCCACACACTCAGGTCTTAACCCCAGTGTGCTGAAAGTGTCAAAACATGTTTTTCAGCAGAAATAAACATGTTTCTGCAAGTTTGGTCAACCCCATGTAACTTATGGGGCAGTAACAGCTCACTTTTCAAAACGTGTTTTTCAGCCCGAAATAAACGCGTTTTTTCAGACAGCTGTATCCCTATGTAACTGCAAGGCTCAGAAGAGCCCACACACTCAGGTCTTAACCCCAGTGTGCTGAAAGTGTCAAAACGTGTTTTTCAGCAGAAATAAACATGTTTCTGCAAGTTTGGTCGACCCCATGTAAGTTATGGGGCAGTAACAGCACACTTTTCAAAACGTGTTTTTCAGCCCGAAATAAACGCGTTTTTTCAGACAGCTGTATCCCTATGTAACTGCAAGGCTCAGAAGAGCCCACACACACAGGTCTTAACCCCAGTGTGCTGACAGTGTCAAAACATGTTTTTCAGCAGAAATAAACATGTTTCTGCAAGTTTGGTCAACCCCATGTAAGTTATGGGGCAGTAACAGCTCACTTTTCAAAACGTGTTTTTGAGCCCGAAATAAACGCGTTTTTTCAGAAAGCTGTATCCCTATGTAACTGCAAGGCTCAGAAGAGCCCACACACTCAGGTCTTAAACCCAGTGTGCTGACAGTGTCAAAACATGTTTTTCAGCAGAAATAAACATGTTTCTGCAAGTTGGTCAACCCCATGTAACTTATGGGGCAGTAACAGCTCACTTTTCAAAACGTGTTTTTCAGCCCGAAATAAACGCGTTTTTTCTGACAGCTGTATCCCTATGTAACTGCAAGGCTCAGAAGAGCCCACACACTCAGGTCTTAACCCCAGTGTGCTGAAAGTGTCAAAACATGTTTTTCAAGAGAAATAAACATGTTTCTGCAAGTTTGGTCAACCCCATGTAACTTATGGGGCAGTAACAGCTCACTTTTCAAAACGTGTTTTTCAGCCCGAAATAAACGCGTTTTTTCAGACAGCTGTATCCCTATGTAACTGCAAGGCTCAGAAGAGCCCACAGACTCAGGTCTTAACCCCAGTGTGCTGAAAGTGTCAAAACGTGTTTTTCAGCAGAAATAAACATGTTTCTGCAAGTTTGGTCAACCCCATGTAAGTTATGGGGCAGTAACAGCACACTTTTCAAAACGTGTTTTTCAGCCCGAAATAAACGCGTTTTTTCAGACAGCTATATCCCTATGTAACTGCAAGGCTCAGAAGAGCCCACACACTCAGGTCTTAACCCCAGTGTGCTGACAGTGTCAAAACATGTTTTTCAGCAGAAATAAACATGTTTCTGCAAGTTTGGTAAACCCCATGTAACTTATGGGGCAGTAACAGCTCACTTTTCAAAACGTGTTTTTCAGCCCGAAATAAACGCGTTTTTTCAGAAAGCTGTATCCCTATGTAACTGCAAGGCTCAGAAGAGCCCACACACTCAGGTCTTAACCCCAGTGTGCTGAAAGTGTCAAAACATGTTTTTCAGCAGAAATAAACATGTTTCTGCAAGTTTGGTCAACCCCATGTAACTTATGGTGCAGTCACAGCTCACTTTTCAAAACGTGTTTTTCAGCCCGAAATAAACGCGTTTTTTCTGACAGCTGTATCCCTATGTAACTGCAAGGCTCAGAAGAGCCCAAACACTCAGGTCTTAACCCCAGTGTGCTGACAGTGTCAAAACATGTTTTTCAGCAGAAATAAACATGTTTCTGCAAGTTTGGTCAACCCCATGTAAGTTATGGGTCAGTAACAGCTCACTTTTCAAAACGTGTTTTTGAGCCCGAAATAAACGCGTTTTTTCAGAAAGCTGTATCCCTATGTAACTGCAAGGCTCAGAAGAGCCCACACACTCAGGTCTTAACCCCAGTGTGCTGAAAGTGTCAAAACATGTTTTTCAGCAGAAATAAACATGTTTCTGCAAGTTTGGTCAACCCCATGTAAGTTATGGGGCAGTAACAACACACTTTTCAAAACGTGTTTTTCAGCCCCAAATAAACACGTTTTTTTCAGACAGCTGTATCCCTATGTAACTGCAAGGCTCAGAAGAGCCCACACACTCAGGTCTTAACCCCAGTGTGCTGAAAGTGTCAAAATGTGTTTTTCAGCAGAAATAAACATGTTTCTGCAAGTTTGGTCAACCCCATGTAAGTTATGGGTCAGTAACAGCTCACTTTTCAAAACGTGTTTTTCAGCCCGAAATAAACGCGTTTTTTCAGACAGCTGTATCCCTATGTAACTGCAAGGCTCAGAAGAGCCCACACACTCAGGTCTTAACCCCAGTGTGCTGAAAGTGTCAAAATGTGTTTTTCAGCAGAAATAAACATGTTTCTGCAAGTTTGGTCAACCCCATGTAAGTTATGGGTCAGTAACAGCTCACTTTTCAAAACGTGTTTTTCAGCCCGAAATAAACGTGTTTTTTCAGACAGCTGTATCCCTATGTAACTGCAAGGCTCAGAAGAGCCCACACACTCAGGTCTTAACCCCAGTGTGCTGAAAGTGTCAAAACGTGTTTTTCAGCAGAAATAAACATGTTTCTGCAAGTTTGGTCAACCCCATGTAACTTATGGGGCAGTAACAGCTCACTTTTCAAAACGTGTTTTTCAGCCCGAAATAAACGCGTTTTTTCAGACAGCTGTATCCCTATGTAACTGCAAGGCTCAGAAGAGCCCACACACTCAGGTCTTAACCCCAGTGTGCTGAAAGTGTCAAATCATGTTTTTCAGCAGAAATAAACATGTTTCTGCAAGTTTGGTCAACCCCATGTAAGTTATGGGTCAGTAACAGCTCACTTTTCAAAACGTGTTTTTGAGCCCGAAATAAACGCGTTTTTTCAGACAGCTGTATCCCTATGTAACTGCAAGGCTCAGAAGAGCCCACACACTCAGGTCTTAACCCCAGTGTGCTGAAAGTGTCAAAACATGTTTTTCAGCAGAAATAAACATGTTTCTGCAAGTTTGGTCAACCCAATGTAAGTTTTGGGGCAGTAACAGCACACTTTTCAAAACGTGTTTTTCAGCCCCAAATAAACACGTTTTTCAGACAGCTGTATCCCTATGTAACTGCAAGGCTCAGAAGAGCCCACACACTCAGGTCTTAACCCCAGTGTGCTGAAAGTGTCAAAACATGTTTTTCAGCAGAAATAAACATGTTTCTGCAAGTTTGGTCAACCCCATGTAACTTATGGGGCAGTAACAGCTCACTTTTCAAAACGTGTTTTTCAGCCCGAAATAAACGCGTTTTTTCAGACAGCTGTATCCCTATGTAACTGCAAGGCTCAGAAGAGCCCACACACTCAGGTCTTAACCCCAGTGTGCTGAAAGTGTCAAAACGTGTTTTTCAGCAGAAATAAACATGTTTCTGCAAGTTTGGTCAACCCCATGTAAGTTATGGGGCAGTAACAGCACACTTTTCAAAACGTGTTTTTCAGCCCGAAATAAACGCGTTTTTTCAGACAGCTGTATCCCTATGTAACTGCAAGGCTCAGAAGAGCCCACACACTCAGGTCTTAACCCCAGTGTGCTGACAGTGTCAAAACATGTTTTTCAGCAGAAATAAACATGTTTCTGCAAGTTTGGTCAACCCCATATAACTTATGGGGCAGTAACAGCTCACTTTTCAAAACGTGTTTTTCAGCCCGAAATAAACGCGTTTTTTCTGACAGCTGTATCCCTATGTAACTGCAAGGCTCAGAAGAGCCCACACACTCAGGTCTTAACCCCAGTGTGCTGAAAGTGTCAAAACGTGTTTTTCAGCAGAAATAAACATGTTTCTGCAAGTTTGGTCAACCCCATGTAAGTTATGGGGCAGTAACAGCACACTTTTCAAAACGTGTTTTTCAGCCCGAAATAAACGCGTTTTTTCAGACAGCTGTATCCCTATGTAACTGCAAGGCTCAGAAGAGCCCACACACTCAGGTCTTAACCCCAGTGTGCTGACAGTGTCAAAACATGTTTTTCAGCAGAAATAAACATGTTTCTGCAAGTTTGGTCAACCCCATGTAAGTTATGGGTCAGTAACAGCTCACTTTTCAAAACGTGTTTTTCAGCCCGAAATAAACGCGTTTTTTCAGTCAGCTGTATCCCTATGTAACTGCAAGGCTCAGAAGAGCCCACACACTCAGGTCTTAACCCCAGTGTGCTGAAAGTGTCAAATCATGTTTTTCAGCAGAAATAAACATGTTTCTGCAAGTTTGGTCAACCCCATGTAAGTTATGGGTCAGTAACAGCTCACTTTTCAAAACGTGTTTTTCAGCCAGAAATAAACGCGTTTTTTCAGACAGCTGTATCCCTATGTAACTGCAAGGCTCAGAAGAGCCCACACACTCAGGTCTTAACCCCAGTGTGCTGAAAGTGTCAAAACATGTTTTTTCAGCAGAAATAAACATGTTTCTGCAAGTTTGGTCAACCCCATGTAAGTTATGGGGCAGTATCAGCACACTTTTCAAAACGTGTTTTTCAGCCCCAAATAAACACGTTTTTTCAGACAGCTGTATCCCTATGTAACTGCAAGGCTCAGAAGAGCCCACACACTCAGGTCTTAACCCCAGTGTGCTGAAAGTGTCAAAATGTGTTTTTCAGCAGAAATAAACATGTTTCTGCAAGTTTGGTCAACCCCATGTAAGTTATGGGTCAGTAACAGCTCACTTTTCAAAACGTGTTTTTCAGCCCGAAATAAACGCGTTTTTTCAGACAGCTGTATCCCTATGTAACTGCAAGGCTCAGAAGAGCCCACACACTCAGGTCTTAACCCCAGTGTGCTGAAAGTGTCAAAACGTTTTTCAGCAGAAATAAACATGTTTCTGCAAGTTTGGTCAACCCCATGTAACTTATGGGGCAGTAACAGCTCACTTTTCAAAACGTGTTTTTCAGCCCGAAATAAACGCGTTTTTTCAGACAGCTGTATCCCTATGTAACTGCAAGGCTCAGAAGAGCCCACACACTCAGGTCTTAACCCCAGTGTGCTGAAAGTGTCAAAACGTGTTTTTCAGCAGAAATAAACATGTTTCTGCAAGTTTGGTCGACCCCATGTAAGTTATGGGGCAGTAACAGCACACTTTTCAAAACGTGTTTTTCAGCCCGAAATAAACGCGTTTTTTCAGACAGCTGTATCCCTATGTAACTGCAACGCTCAGAAGAGCCCACACACTCAGGTCTTAACCCCAGTGTGCTGAAAGTGTCAAATCATGTTTTTCAGCAGAAATAAACATGTTTCTGCAAGTTTGGTCAACCCCATGTAAGTTATGGGTCAGTAACAGCTCACTTTTCAAAACGTGTTTTTGAGCCAGAAATAAACGCGTTTTTTCAGACAGCTGTATCCCTATGTAACTGCAAGGCTCAGAAGAGCCCACACACTCAGGTCTTAACCCCAGTGTGCTGAAAGTGTCAAAACATGTTTTTCAGCAGAAATAAACATGTTTCTGCAAGTTTGGTCAACCCCATGTAAGTTATGGGGCAGTAACAGCACACTTTTCAAAACGTGTTTTTCAGCCCGAAATAAACGCGTTTTTTCAGACAGCTGTATCCCTATGTAACTGCAAGGCTCAGAAGAGCCCACACACTCAGGTCTTAACCCCAGTGTGCTGAAAGTGTCAAAATGTGTTTTTCAGCAGAAATAAACATGTTTCTGCAAGTTTGGTCAACCCCATGTAAGTTATGGGTCAGTAACAGCTCACTTTTCAAAACGTGTTTTTCAGCCCGAAATAAACGTGTTTTTTCAGACAGCTGTATCCCTATGTAACTGCAAGGCTCAGAAGAGCCCACACACTCAGGTCTTAACCCCAGTGTGCTGAAAGTGTCAAAACGTGTTTTTCAGCAGAAATAAACATGTTTCTGCAAGTTTGGTCAACCCCATGTAACTTATGGGGCAGTAACAGCTCACTTTTCAAAACGTGTTTTTCAGCCCGAAATAAACGCGTTTTTTCAGACAGCTGTATCCCTATGTAACTGCAAGGCTCAGAAGAGCCCACACACTCAGGTCTTAACCCCAGTGTGCTGAAAGTGTCAAATCATGTTTTTCAGCAGAAATAAACATGTTTCTGCAAGTTTGGTCAACCCCATGTAAGTTATGGGTCAGTAACAGCTCACTTTTCAAAACGTGTTTTTGAGCCCGAAATAAACGCGTTTTTTCAGACAGCTGTATCCCTATGTAACTGCAAGGCTCAGAAGAGCCCACACACTCAGGTCTTAACCCCAGTGTGCTGAAAGTGTCAAAACATGTTTTTCAGCAGAAATAAACATGTTTCTGCAAGTTTGGTCAACCCAATGTAAGTTTTGGGGCAGTAACAGCACACTTTTCAAAACGTGTTTTTCAGCCCCAAATAAACACGTTTTTCAGACAGCTGTATCCCTATGTAACTGCAAGGCTCAGAAGAGCCCACACACTCAGGTCTTAACCCCAGTGTGCTGAAAGTGTCAAAACATGTTTTTCAGCAGAAATAAACATGTTTCTGCAAGTTTGGTCAACCCCATGTAACTTATGGGGCAGTAACAGCTCACTTTTCAAAACGTGTTTTTCAGCCCGAAATAAACGCGTTTTTTCAGACAGCTGTATCCCTATGTAACTGCAAGGCTCAGAAGAGCCCACACACTCAGGTCTTAACCCCAGTGTGCTGAAAGTGTCAAAACGTGTTTTTCAGCAGAAATAAACATGTTTCTGCAAGTTTGGTCAACCCCATGTAAGTTATGGGGCAGTAACAGCACACTTTTCAAAACGTGTTTTTCAGCCCGAAATAAACGCGTTTTTTCAGACAGCTGTATCCCTATGTAACTGCAAGGCTCAGAAGAGCCCACACACTCAGGTCTTAACCCCAGAGTGCTGACAGTGTCAAAACATGTTTTTCAGCAGAAATAAACATGTTTCTGCAAGTTTGGTCAACCCCATATAAGTTATGGGTCAGTAACAGCTCACTTTTCAAAACGTGTTTTTCAGCCAGAAATAAACGCGTTTTTTCAGACAGCTGTATCCCTATGTAACTGCAAGGCTCAGAAGAGCCCACACACTCAGGTCTTAACCCCAGTGTGCTGAAAGTGTCAAAACATGTTTTTTCAGCAGAAATAAACATGTTTCTGCAAGTTTGGTCAACCCCATGTAAGTTATGGGGCAGTAACAGCACACTTTTCAAAACGTGTTTTTCAGCCCCAAATAAACACGTTTTTTCAGACAGCTGTATCCCTATGTAACTGCAAGGCTCAGAAGAGCCCACACACTCAGGTCTTAACCCCAGTGTGCTGAAAGTGTCAAAATGTGTTTTTCAGCAGAAATAAACATGTTTCTGCAAGTTTGGTCAACCCCATGTAAGTTATGGGTCAGTAACAGCTCACTTTTCAAAACGTGTTTTTCAGCCCGAAATAAACGCGTTTTTTCAGACAGCTGTATCCCTATGTAACTGCAAGGCTCAGAAGAGCCCACACACTCAGGTCTTAACCCCAGTGTGCTGAAAGTGTCAAAACGTTTTTCAGCAGAAATAAACATGTTTCTGCAAGTTTGGTCAACCCCATGTAACTTATGGGGCAGTAACAGCTCACTTTTCAAAACGTGTTTTTCAGCCCGAAATAAACGCGTTTTTTCAGACAGCTGTATCCCTATGTAACTGCAAGGCTCAGAAGAGCCCACACACTCAGGTCTTAACCCCAGTGTGCTGAAAGTGTCAAAACGTGTTTTTCAGCAGAAATAAACATGTTTCTGCAAGTTTGGTCAACCCCATGTAAGTTATGGGTCAGTAACAGCTCACTTTTCAAAACGTGTTTTTGAGCCAGAAATAAACGCGTTTTTTCAGACAGCTGTATCCCTATGTAACTGCAAGGCTCAGAAGAGCCCACACACTCAGGTCTTAACCCCAGTGTGCTGAAAGTGTCAAAACATGTTTTTCAGCAGAAATAAACATGTTTCTGCAAGTTTGGTCAACCCCATGTAAGTTATGGGGCAGTAACAGCACACTTTTCAAAACGTGTTTTTCAGCCCCAAATAAACACGTTTTTTTCAGACAGCTGTATCCCTATGTAACTGCAAGGCTCAGAAGAGCCCACACACTCAGGTCTTAACCCCAGTGTGCTGAAAGTGTCAAATTGTGTTTTTCAGCAGAAATAAACATGTTTCTGCAAGTTTGGTCAACCCCATGTAAGTTATGGGTCAGTAACAGCTCACTTTTCAAAACGTGTTTTTCAGCCCGAAATAAACGCGTTTTTTCAGACAGCTGTATCCCTATGTAACTGCAAGGCTCAGAAGAGCCCACACACTCAGGTCTTAACCCCAGTGTGCTGAAAGTGTCAAAATGTGTTTTTCAGCAGAAATAAACATGTTTCTGCAAGTTTGGTCAACCCCATGTAAGTTATGGGTCAGTAACAGCTCACTTTTCAAAACGTGTTTTTCAGCCCGAAATAAACGCGTTTTTTCAGACAGCTGTATCCCTATGTAACTGCAAGGCTCAGAAGAGCCCACACACTCCGGTCTTAACCCCAGTGTGCTGAAAGTGTCAAAACGTGTTTTTCAGCAGAAATAAACATGTTTCTGCAAGTTTGGTCAACCCCATGTAAATTATGGGGCAGTAACAGCTCACTTTTCAAAACGTGTTTTTCAGCCCGAAATAAACGCGTTTTTTCAGACAGCTGTATCCCAATGTAACTGCAAGGCTCAGAAGAGCCCACACACTCAGGTCTTAACCCCAGTGTGCTGAAAGTGTCAAAACATGTTTTTCAGCAGAAATAAACATGTTTCTGCAAGTTTGGTCAACCCAATGTAAGTTATGGGGCAGTAACAGCACACTTTTCAAAACGTGTTTTTCAGCCCCAAATAAACACGTTTTTCAGACAGCTGTATCCCTATGTAACTGCAAGGCTCAGAAGAGCCCACACACTCAGGTCTTAACCCCAGTGTGCTGAAAGTGTCAAAACATGTTTTTCAGCAGAAATAAACATGTTTCTGCAAGTTTGGTCAACCCCATGTAACTTATGGGGCAGTAACAGCTCACTTTTCAAAACGTGTTTTTCAGCCCGAAATAAACGCGTTTTTTCAGACAGCTGTATCCCTATGTAACTGCAAGGCTCAGAAGAGCCCACACACTCAGGTCTTAACCCCAGTGTGCTGAAAGTGTCAAAACGTGTTTTTCAGCAGAAATAAACATGTTTCTGCAAGTTTGGTCAACCCCATGTAAGTTATGGGGCAGTAACAGCACACTTTTCAAAACGTGTTTTTCAGCCCGAAATAAACGCGTTTTTTCAGACAGCTGTATCCCTGTGTAACTGCAAGGCTCAGAAGAGCCCACACACTCAGGTCTTAACCCCAGTGTGCTGACAGTGTCAAAACATGTTTTTCAGCAGAAATAAACATGTTTCTGCAAGTTTGGTCAACCCCATATAACTTATGGGGCAGTAACAGCTCACTTTTCAAAACGTGTTTTTCAGCCCGAAATAAACGCGTTTTTTCTGACAGCTGTATCCCTATGTAACTGCAAGGCTCAGAAGAGCCCACACACTCAGGTCTTAACCCCAGTGTGCTGAAAGTAGCAAATTATGTTTTTCAGCAGAAATAAACATGTTTCTGCAAGTTTGGTCAACCCCATGTAAGTTATGGGGCAGTAACAGCACACTTTTCAAAACGTGTTTTTCAGCCCGAAATAAACACGTTGTTTCAGACAGCTGTATCCCTATGTAACTGCAAGGCTCAGAAGAGCCCACACACTCAGGTCTTAACCCCAGTGTGCTGAAAGTGTCAAAATGTGTTTTTCAGCAGAAATAAACATGTTTCTGCAAGTTTGGTCAACCCCATGTAACTTATGGGGCAGTAACAGCTCACTTTTCAAAACGTGTTTTTCAGCCCGAAATAAACGCGTTTTTTCAGACAGCTGTATCCCTATGTAACTGCAAGGCTCAGAAGAGCCCACACACTCAGGTCTTAACCCCAGTGTGCTGACAGTGTCAAAACATGTTTTTCAGCAGAAATAAACATGTTTCTGCAAGTTTGGTCAACCCCATATAACTTATGGGGCAGTAACAGCTCACTTTTCAAAACGTGTTTTTCAGCCCGAAATAAACGCGTTTTTTCTGACAGCTGTATCCCTATGTAACTGCAAGGCTCAGAAGAGCCCACACACTCAGGTCTTAACCCCAGTGTGCTGACAGTGTCAAAACGTGTTTTTCAGCCCGAAATAAACGCGTTTTTTCAGAAAGCTGTATCCCTATGTATCTGCAAGGCTCAGAAGAGCCCACACACTCAGGTCTTAACCCCAGTGTGCTGACAGTGTCAAAACATGTTTTTCAGCAGAAATAAACATGTTTCTGCAAGTTTGGTCAACCCCATGTAACTTATGGGGCAGTAACAGCTCACTTTTCAAAACGTGTTTTTCAGCCCGAAATAAACGCGTTTTTTCTGACAGCTGTATCCCTATGTAACTGCAAGGCTCAGAAGAGCCCACACACTCAGGTCTTAACCCCAGTGTGCTGACAGTGTCAAAACATGTTTTTCAGCAGAAATAAACATGTTTCTGCAAGTTTGGTCAACCCCATATAAGTTATGGGTCAGTAACAGCTCACTTTTCAAAACGTGTTTTTCAGCCCGAAATAAACGCGTTTTTTCAGTCAGCTGTATCCCTATGTAACTGCAAGGCTCAGAAGAGCCCACACACTCAGGTCTTAACCCCAGTGTGCTGAAAGTGTCAAATCATGTTTTTCAGCAGAAATAAACATGTTTCTGCAAGTTTGGTCAACCCCATGTAAGTTATGGGTCAGTAACAGCTCACTTTTCAAAACGTGTTTTTGAGCCAGAAATAAACGCGTTTTTTCAGACAGCTGTATCCCTATGTAACTGCAAGGCTCAGAAGAGCCCACACACTCAGGTCTTAACCCCAGTGTGCTGAAAGTGTCAAAACATGTTTTTCAGCAGAAATAAACATGTTTCTGCAAGTTTGGTCAACCCCATGTAAGTTATGGGGCAGTAACAGCACACTTTTCAAAACGTGTTTTTCAGCCCCAAATAAACACGTTTTTTCAGACAGCTGTATCCCTATGTAACTGCAAGGCTCAGAAGAGCCCACACACTCAGGTCTTAACCCCAGTGTGCTGAAAGTGTCAAAATGTGTTTTTCAGCAGAAATAAACATGTTTCTGCAAGTTTGGTCGACCCCATGTAAGTTATGGGGCAGTAACAGCACACTTTTCAAAACGTGTTTTTCAGCCCGAAATAAACGCGTTTTTTCAGACAGCTGTATCCCTATGTAACTGCAAGGCTCAGAAGAGCCCACACACTCAGGTCTTAACCCCAGTGTGCTGAAAGTGTCAAATCATGTTTTTCAGCAGAAATAAACATGTTTCTGCAAGTTTGGTCAACCCCATGTAAGTTATGGGTCAGTAACAGCTCACTTTTCAAAACGTGTTTTTGAGCCAGAAATAATCGCGTTTTTTCAGACAGCTGTATCCCTATGTAACTGCAAGGCTCAGAAGAGCCCACACACTCAGGTCTTAACCCCAGTGTGCTGAAAGTGTCAAAACATGTTTTTCAGCAGAAATAAACATGTTTCTGCAAGTTTGGTCAACCCCATGTAAGTTATGGGGCAGTAACAGCACACTTTTCAAAACGTGTTTTTCAGCCCCAAATAAACACGTTTTTTTCAGACAGCTGTATCCCTATGTAAATGCAAGGCTCAGAAGAGCCCACACACTCAGGTCTTAACCCCAGTGTGCTGAAAGTGTCAAAATGTGTTTTTCAGCAGAAATAAACATGTTTCTGCAAGTTTGGTCAACCCCATGTAAGTTATGGGTCAGTAACAGCTCACTTTTCAAAACGTGTTTTTCAGCCCGAAATAAACGCGTTTTTTCAGACAGCTGTATCCCTATGTAACTGCAAGGCTCAGAAGAGCCCACACACTCAGGTCTTAACCCCAGTGTGCTGAAAGTGTCAAAACGTGTTTTTCAGCAGAAATAAACATGTTTCTGCAAGTTTGGTCAACCCCATGTAAATTATGGGGCAGTAACAGCTCACTTTTCAAAACGTGTTTTTCAGCCCGAAATAAACGCGTTTTTTCAGACAGCTGTATCCCAATGTAACTGCAAGGCTCAGAAGAGCCCACACACTCAGGTCTTAACCCCAGTGTGCTGAAAGTGTCAAAACATGTTTTTCAGCAGAAATAAACATGTTTCTGCAAGTTTGGTCAACCCAATGTAAGTTATGGGGCAGTAACAGCACACTTTTCAAAACGTGTTTTTCAGCCCCAAATAAACACGTTTTTCAGACAGCTGTATCCCTATGTAACTGCAAGGCTCAGAAGAGCCCACACACTCAGGTCTTAACCCCAGTGTGCTGAAAGTGTCAAATCATGTTTTTCAGCAGAAATAAACATGTTTCTGCAAGTTTGGTCAACCCCATGTAACTTATGGGGCAGTAACAGCTCACTTTTCAAAACGTGTTTTTCAGCCCGAAATAAACGCGTTTTTTCAGACAGCTGTATCCCTATGTAACTGCAAGGCTCAGAAGAGCCCACACACTCAGGTCTTAACCCCAGTGTGCTGAAAGTGTCAAAACGTGTTTTTCAGCAGAAATAAACATGTTTCTGCAAGTTTGGTCAACCCCATGTAAGTTATGGGGCAGTAACAGCACACTTTTCAAAACGTGTTTTTCAGCCCGAAATAAACGCGTTTTTTCAGACAGCTGTATCCCTGTGTAACTGCAAGGCTCAGAAGAGCCCACACACTCAGGTCTTAACCCCAGTGTGCTGACAGTGTCAAAACATGTTTTTCAGCAGAAATAAACATGTTTCTGCAAGTTTGGTCAACCCCATATAACTTATGGGGCAGTAACAGCTCACTTTTCAAAACGTGTTTTTCAGCCCGAAATAAACGCGTTTTTTCTGACAGCTGTATCCCTATGTAACTGCAAGGCTCAGAAGAGCCCACACACTCAGGTCTTAACCCCAGTGTGCTGAAAGTAGCAAATCATGTTTTTCAGCAGAAATAAACATGTTTCTGCAAGTTTGGTCAACCCCATGTAAGTTATGGGGCAGTAACAGCACACTTTTCATAACGTGTTTTTCAGCCCGAAATAAACACGTTTTTTCAGACAGCTGTATCCCTATGTAACTGCAAGGCTCAGAAGAGCCCACACACTCAGGTCTTAACCCCAGTGTGCTGAAAGTGTCAAAATGTGTTTTTCAGCAGAAATAAACATGTTTCTGCAAGTTTGGTCAACCCCATGTAACTTATGGGGCAGTAACAGCTCACTTTTCAAAACGTGTTTTTCAGCCCGAAATAAACGCGTTTTTTCAGACAGCTGTATCCCTATGTAACTGCAAGGCTCAGAAGAGCCCACACACTCAGGTCTTAACCCCAGTGTGCTGACAGTGTCAAAACATGTTTTTCAGCAGAAATAAACATGTTTCTGCAAGTTTGGTCAACCCCATATAACTTATGGGGCAGTAACAGCTCACTTTTCAAAACGTGTTTTTCAGCCCGAAATAAACGCGTTTTTTCTGACAGCTGTATCCCTATGTAACTGCAAGGCTCAGAAGAGCCCACACACTCAGGTCTTAACCCCAGTGTGCTGACAGTGTCAAAACATGTTTTTCAGCAGAAATAAACATGTTTCTGCAAGTTTGGTCAACCCCATGTAACTTATGGGGCAGTAACAGCTCACTTTTCAAAACGTGTTTTTCAGCCCGAAATAAACGCGTTTTTTCAGAAAGCTGTATCCCTATGTAACTGCAAGGCTCAGAAGAGCCCACACACTCAGGTCTTAACCCCAGTGTGCTGACAGTGTCAAAACATGTTTTTCAGCAGAAATAAACATGTTTCTGCAAGTTTGGTCAACCCCATGTAACTTATGGGGCAGTAACAGCTCACTTTTCAAAACGTGTTTTTCAGCCCGAAATAAACGCGTTTTTTCTGACAGCTGTATCCCTATGTAACTGCAAGGCTCAGAAGAGCCCACACACTCAGGTCTTAACCCCAGTGTGCTGACAGTGTCAAAACATGTTTTTCAGCAGAAATAAACATGTTTCTGCAAGTTTGGTCAACCCCATGTAAGTTATGGGTCAGTAACAGCTCACTTTTCAAAACGTGTTTTTCAGCCCGAAATAAACGCGTTTTTTCAGTCAGCTGTATCCCTATGTAACTGCAAGGCTCAGAAGAGCCCACACACTCAGGTCTTAACCCCAGTGTGCTGAAAGTGTCAAATCATGTTTTTCAGCAGAAATAAACATGTTTCTGCAAGTTTGGTCAACCCCATGTAAGTTATGGGTCAGTAACAGCTCACTTTTCAAAACGTGTTTTTGAGCCAGAAATAAACGCGTTTTTTCAGACAGCTGTATCCCTATGTAACTGCAAGGCTCAGAAGAGCCCACACACTCAGGTCTTAACCCCAGTGTGCTGAAAGTGTCAAAACATGTTTTTCAGCAGAAATAAACATGTTTCTGCAAGTTTGGTCAACCCCATGTAAGTTATGGGGCAGTAACAGCACACTTTTCAAAACGTGTTTTTCAGCCCCAAATAAACACGTTTTTTCAGACAGCTGTATCCTTATGTAACTGCAAGGCTCAGAAGAGCCCACACACTCAGGTCTTAACCCCAGTGTGCTGAAAGTGTCAAAATGTGTTTTTCAGCAGAAATAAACATGTTTCTGCAAGTTTGGTCAACCCCATGTAAGTTATGGGTCAGTAACAGCTCACTTTTCAAAACGTGTTTTTCAGCCCGAAATAAACGCGTTTTTTCAGTCAGCTGTATCCCTATGTAACTGCAAGGCTCAGAAGAGCCCACACACTCAGGTCTTAACCCCAGTGTGCTGAAAGTGTCAAATCATGTTTTTCAGCAGAAATAAACATGTTTCTGCAAGTTTGGTCAACCCCATGTAAGTTATGGGTCAGTAACAGCTCACTTTTCAAAACGTGTTTTTCAGCCAGAAATAAACGCGTTTTTTCAGACAGCTGTATCCCTATGTAACTGCAAGGCTCAGAAGAGCCCACACACTCAGGTCTTAACCCCAGTGTGCTGAAAGTGTCAAAACATGTTTTTTCAGCAGAAATAAACATGTTTCTGCAAGTTTGGTCAACCCCATGTAAGTTATGGGGCAGTAACAGCACACTTTTCAAAACGTGTTTTTCAGCCCCAAATAAACACGTTTTTTCAGACAGCTGTATCCCTATGTAACTGCAAGGCTCAGAAGAGCCCACACACTCAGGTCTTAACCCCAGTGTGCTGAAAGTGTCAAAATGTGTTTTTCAGCAGAAATAAACATGTTTCTGCAAGTTTGGTCAACCCCATGTAAGTTATGGGTCAGTAACAGCTCACTTTTCAAAACGTGTTTTTCAGCCCGAAATAAACGCGTTTTTTCAGACAGCTGTATCCCTATGTAACTGCAAGGCTCAGAAGAGCCCACACACTCAGGTCTTAACCCCAGTGTGCTGAAAGTGTCAAAACGTTTTTCAGCAGAAATAAACATGTTTCTGCAAGTTTGGTCAACCCCATGTAACTTATGGGGCAGTAACAGCTCACTTTTCAAAACGTGTTTTTCAGCCCGAAATAAACGCGTTTTTTCAGACAGCTGTATCCCTATGTAACTGCAAGGCTCAGAAGAGCCCACACACTCAGGTCTTAACCCCAGTGTGCTGAAAGTGTCAAAACGTGTTTTTCAGCAGAAATAAACATGTTTCTGCAAGTTTGGTCGACCCCATGTAAGTTATGGGGCAGTAACAGCACACTTTTCAAAACGTGTTTTTCAGCCCGAAATAAACGCGTTTTTTCAGACAGCTGTATCCCTATGTAACTGCAAGGCTCAGAAGAGCCCACACACTCAGGTCTTAACCCCAGTGTGCTGAAAGTGTCAAATCATGTTTTTCAGCAGAAATAAACATGTTTCTGCAAGTTTGGTCAACCCCATGTAACTTATGGGTCAGTAACAGCTCACTTTTCAAAACGTGTTTTTGAGCCAGAAATAAACGCGTTTTTTCAGACAGCTGTATCCCTATGTAACTGCAAGGCTCAGAAGAGCCCACACACTCAGGTCTTAACCCCAGTGTGCTGAAAGTGTCAAAACATGTTTTTCAGCAGAAATAAACATGTTTCTGCAAGTTTGGTCAACCCCATGTAGTTATGGGGCAGTAACAGCACACTTTTCAAAACGTGTTTTTCAGCCCCAAATAAACACGTTTTTTTCAGACAGCTGTATCCCTATGTAACTGCAAGGCTCAGAAGAGCCCACACACTCAGGTCTTAACCCCAGTGTGCTGAAAGTGTCAAAATGTGTTTTTCAGCAGAAATAAACATGTTTCTGCAAGTTTGGTCAACCCCATGTAAGTTATGGGTCAGTAACAGCTCACTTTTCAAAACGTGTTTTTCAGCCCGAAATAAACGCGTTTTTTCAGACAGCTGTATCCCTATGTAACTGCAAGGCTCAGAAGAGCCCACACACTCAGGTCTTAACCCCAGTGTGCTGAAAGTGTCAAAACGTGTTTTTCAGCAGAAATAAACATGTTTCTGAAAGTTTGGTCAACCCCATGTAAATTATGGGGCAGTAACAGCTCACTTTTCAAAACGTGTTTTTCAGCCCGAAATAAACGCGTTTTTTCAGACAGCTGTATCCCAATGTAACTGCAAGGCTCAGAAGAGCCCACACACTCAGGTCTTAACCCCAGTGTGCTGAAAGTGTCAAAACATGTTTTTCAGCAGAAATAAACATGTTTCTACAAGTTTGGTCAACCCAATGTAAGTTATGGGGCAGTAACAGCACACTTTTCAAAACGTGTTTTTCAGCCCCAAATAAACACGTTTTTCAGACAGCTGTATCCCTATGTAACTGCAAGGCTCAGAAGAGCCCACACACTCAGGTCTTAACCCCAGTGTGCTGACAGTGTCAAAACATGTTTTTCAGCAGAAATAAACATGTTTCTGCAAGTTTGGTCAACCCCATATAACTTATGGGGCAGTAACAGCTCACTTTTCAAAACGTGTTTTTCAGCCCGAAATAAACGCGTTTTTTCTGACAGCTGTATCCCTATGTAACTGCAAGGCTCAGAAGAGCCCACACACTCAGGTCTTAACCCCAGTGTGCTGAAAGTAGCAAATCATGTTTTTCAGCAGAAATAAACATGTTTCTGCAAGTTTGGTCAACCCCATGTAAGTTATGGGGCAGTAACAGCACACTTTTCAAAACGTGTTTTTCAGCCCGAAATAAACACGTTTTTTCAGACAGCTGTATCCCTATGTAACTGCAAGGCTCAGAAGAGCCCACACACTCAGGTCTTAACCCCAGTGTGCTGAAAGTGTCAAAATGTGTTTTTCAGCAGAAATAAACATGTTTCTGCAAGTTTGGTCAACCCCATGTAACTTATGGGGCAGTAACAGCTCACTTTTCAAAACGTGTTTTTCAGCCCGAAATAAACGCGTTTTTTCAGACAGCTGTATCCCTATGTAACTGCAAGGCTCAGAAGAGCCCACACACTCAGGTCTTAACCCCAGTGTGCTGACAGTGTCAAAACATGTTTTTCAGCAGAAATAAACATGTTTCTGCAAGTTTGGTCAACCCCATATAACTTATGGGGCAGTAACAGCTCACTTTTCAAAACGTGTTTTTCAGCCCGAAATAAACGCGTTTTTTCTGACAGCTGTATCCCTATGTAACTGCAAGGCTCAGAAGAGCCCACACACTCAGGTCTTAACCCCAGTGTGCTGACAGTGTCAAAACGTGTTTTTCAGCCCGAAATAAACGCGTTTTTTCAGAAAGCTGTATCCCTATGTAACTGCAAGGCTCAGAAGAGCCCACACACTCAGGTCTTAACCCCAGTGTGCTGACAGTGTCAAAACATGTTTTTCAGCAGAAATAAACATGTTTCTGCAAGTTTGGTCAACCCCATGTAACTTATGGGGCAGTAACAGCTCACTTTTCAAAACGTGTTTTTCAGCCCGAAATAAACGCGTTTTTTCTGACAGCTGTATCCCTATGTAACTGCAAGGCTCAGAAGAGCCCACACACTCAGGTCTTAACCCCAGTGTGCTGACAGTGTCAAAACATGTTTTTCAGCAGAAATAAACATGTTTCTGCAAGTTTGGTCAACCCCATATAAGTTATGGGTCAGTAACAGCTCACTTTTCAAAACGTGTTTTTCAGCCCGAAATAAACGCGTTTTTTCAGTCAGCTGTATCCCTATGTAACTGCAAGGCTCAGAAGAGCCCACACACTCAGGTCTTAACCCCAGTGTGCTGAAAGTGTCAAATCATGTTTTTCAGCAGAAATAAACATGTTTCTGCAAGTTTGGTCAACCCCATGTAAGTTATGGGTCAGTAACAGCTCACTTTTCAAAACGTGTTTTTGAGCCAGAAATAAACGCGTTTTTTCAGACAGCTGTATCCCTATGTAACTGCAAGGCTCAGAAGAGCCCACACACTCAGGTCTTAACCCCAGTGTGCTGAAAGTGTCAAAACATGTTTTTCAGCAGAAATAAACATGTTTCTGCAAGTTTGGTCAACCCCATGTAAGTTATGGGGCAGTAACAGCACACTTTTCAAAACGTGTTTTTCAGCCCCAAATAAACACGTTTTTTCAGACAGCTGTATCCCTATGTAACTGCAAGGCTCAGAAGAGCCCACACACTCAGGTCTTAACCCCAGTGTGCTGAAAGTGTCAAAATGTGTTTTTCAGCAGAAATAAACATGTTTCTGCAAGTTTGGTCAACCCCATGTAAGTTATGGGTCAGTAACAGCTCACTTTTCAAAACGTGTTTTTCAGCCCGAAATAAACGCGTTTTTTCAGACAGCTGTATCCCTATGTAACTGCAAGGCTCAGAAGAGCCCACACACTCAGGTCTTAACCCCAGTGTGCTGAAAGTGTCAAAACGTGTTTTTCAGCAGAAATAAACATGTTTCTGCAAGTTTGGTCGACCCCATGTAAGTTATGGGGCAGTAACAGCACACTTTTCAAAACGTGTTTTTCAGCCCGAAATAAACGCGTTTTTTCAGACAGCTGTATCCCTATGTAACTGCAAGGCTCAGAAGAGCCCACACACTCAGGTCTTAACCCCAGTGTGCTGAAAGTGTCAAATCATGTTTTTCAGCAGAAATAAACATGTTTCTGCAAGTTTGGTCAACCCCATGTAAGTTATGGGTCAGTAACAGCTCACTTTTCAAAACGTGTTTTTGAGCCAGAAATAATCGCGTTTTTTCAGACAGCTGTATCCCTATGTAACTGCAAGGCTCAGAAGAGCCCACACACTCAGGTCTTAACCCCAGTGTGCTGAAAGTGTCAAAACATGTTTTTCAGCAGAAATAAACATGTTTCTGCAAGTTTGGTCAACCCCATGTAAGTTATGGGGCAGTAACAGCACACTTTTCAAAACGTGTTTTTCAGCCCCAAATAAACACGTTTTTTTCAGACAGCTGTATCCCTATGTAAATGCAAGGCTCAGAAGAGCCCACACACTCAGGTCTTAACCCCAGTGTGCTGAAAGTGTCAAAATGTGTTTTCAGCAGAAATAAACATGTTTCTGCAAGTTTGGTCAACCCCATGTAAGTTATGGGTCAGTAACAGCTCACTTTTCAAAACGTGTTTTTCAGCCCGAAATAAACGCGTTTTTTCAGACAGCTGTATCCCTATGTAACTGCAAGGCTCAGAAGAGCCCACACACTCAGGTCTTAACCCCAGTGTGCTGAAAGTGTCAAAACGTGTTTTTCAGCAGAAATAAACATGTTTCTGCAAGTTTGGTCAACCCCATGTAAATTATGGGGCAGTAACAGCTCACTTTTCAAAACGTGTTTTTCAGCCCGAAATAAACGCGTTTTTTCAGACAGCTGTATCCCAATGTAACTGCAAGGCTCAGAAGAGCCCACACACTCAGGTCTTAACCCCAGTGTGCTGAAAGTGTCAAAACATGTTTTTCAGCAGAAATAAACATGTTCTGCAAGTTTGGTCAACCCAATGTAAGTTATGGGGCAGTAACAGCACACTTTTCAAAACGTGTTTTTCAGCCCCAAATAAACACGTTTTTCAGACAGCTGTATCCCTATGTAACTGCAAGGCTCAGAAGAGCCCACACACTCAGGTCTTAACCCAGTGTGCTGAAAGTGTCAAATCATGTTTTTCAGCAGAAATAAACATGTTTCTGCAAGTTTGGTCAACCCCATGTAACTTATGGGGCAGTAACAGCTCACTTTTCAAAACGTGTTTTTCAGCCCGAAATAAACGCGTTTTTTCAGACAGCTGTATCCCTATGTAACTGCAAGGCTCAGAAGAGCCCACACACTCAGGTCTTAACCCCAGTGTGCTGAAAGTGTCAAAACGTGTTTTTCAGCAGAAATAAACATGTTTCTGCAAGTTTGGTCAACCCCATGTAAGTTATGGGGCAGTAACAGCACACTTTTCAAAACGTGTTTTTCAGCCCGAAATAAACGCGTTTTTTCAGACAGCTGTATCCCTGTGTAACTGCAAGGCTCAGAAGAGCCCACACACTCAGGTCTTAACCCCAGTGTGCTGACAGTGTCAAAACATGTTTTTCAGCAGAAATAAACATGTTTCTGCAAGTTTGGTCAACCCCATATAACTTATGGGGCAGTAACAGCTCACTTTTCAAAACGTGTTTTTCAGCCCGAAATAAACGCGTTTTTTTCTGACAGCTGTATCCCTATGTAACTGCAAGGCTCAGAAGAGCCCACACACTCAGGTCTTAACCCCAGTGTGCTGAAAGTAGCAAATCATGTTTTTCAGCAGAAATAAACATGTTTCTGCAAGTTTGGTCAACCCCATGTAAGTTATGGGGCAGTAACAGCACACTTTTCATAACGTGTTTTTCAGCCCGAAATAAACACGTTTTTCAGACAGCTGTATCCCTATGTAACTGCAAGGCTCAGAAGAGCCCACACACTCAGGTCTTAACCCCAGTGTGCTGAAAGTGTCAAAATGTGTTTTCAGCAGAAATAAACATGTTTCTGCAAGTTTGGTCAACCCCATGTAACTTATGGGGCAGTAACAGCTCACTTTTCAAAACGTGTTTTTCAGCCCGAAATAAACGCGTTTTTTCAGACAGCTGTATCCCTATGTAACTGCAAGGCTCAGAAGAGCCCACACACTCAGGTCTTAACCCCAGTGTGCTGACAGTGTCAAAACATGTTTTTCAGCAGAAATAACATGTTTCTGCAAGTTTGGTCAACCCCATATAACTTATGGGGCAGTAACAGCTCACTTTTCAAAACGTGTTTTTCAGCCCGAAATAAACGCGTTTTTTCTGACAGCTGTATCCCTATGTAACTGCAAGGCTCAGAAGAGCCCACACACTCAGGTCTTAACCCCAGTGTGCTGACATGTCAAAACATGTTTTTCAGCAGAAATAAACATGTTTCTGCAAGTTTGGTCAACCCCATGTAACTTATGGGGCAGTAACAGCTCACTTTTCAAAACGTGTTTTTCAGCCCGAAATAAACGCGTTTTTTCAGAAAGCTGTATCCCTATGTAACTGCAAGGCTCAGAAGAGCCCACACACTCAGGTCTTAACCCCAGTGTGCTGACAGTGTCAAAACATGTTGTTCAGCAGAAATAAACATGTTTCTGCAAGTTTGGTCAACCCCATGTAACTTATGGGGCAGTAACAGCTCACTTTTCAAAACGTGTTTTTCAGCCCGAAATAAACGCGTTTTTTCTGACAGCTGTATCCCTATGTAACTGCAAGGCTCAGAAGAGCCCACACACTCAGGTCTTAACCCCAGTGTGCTGACAGTGTCAAAACATGTTTTTCAGCAGAAATAAACATGTTTCTGCAAGTTTGGTCAACCCCATGTAAGTTATGGGGTCAGTAACAGCTCACTTTTCAAAACGTGTTTTTCAGCCGAAATAACGCGTTTTTTCAGTCAGCTGTATCCCTATGTAACTGCAAGGCTCAGAAGAGCCCACACACTCAGGTCTTAACCCCAGTGTGCTGAAAGTGTCAAATCATGTTTTTCAGCAGAAATAAACATGTTTCTGCAAGTTGGGTCAACCCCATGTAAGTTATGGGTCAGTAACAGCTCACTTTTCAAAAACGTGTTTTTGAGCCCAGAAATAAACGCGTTTTTTCAGACAGCTGTATCCCTATGTAACTGCAAGGCTCAGAAGAGCCCACACACTCAGGTCTTAACCCCAGTGTGCTGAAAGTGTCAAAAATGTTTTTCAGCAGAAATAAACATGTTTCTGCAAGTTTGTCAACCCCATGTAAGTTATGGGGCAGTAACAGCACACTTTCAAAACGTGTTTTTCAGCCCCAAATAAACACGTTTTTTCAGACAGCTGTATCCCTATGTAACTGCAAGGCTCAGAAGAGCCCACACACTCAGGTCTTAACCCAGTGTGCTGAAAGTGTCAAAATGTGTTTTTCAGCAGAAATAAACATGTTTCTGCAAGTTTGGTCAACCCCATGTAAGTTATGGGTCAGTAACAGCTCACTTTTCAAAACGTGTTTTTCAGCCCGAAATAAACGCGTTTTTTCAGTCAGCTGTTATCCCTATGTAACTGCAAGGCTCAGAAGAGCCCACACACTCAGGTCTTAACCCCAGTGTGCTGAAAGTGTCAAATCATGTTTTTCAGCAGAAATAAACATGTTTCTGCAAGTTTGGTCAACCCCATGTAAGTTATGGGTCAGTAACAGCTCACTTTTCAAAACGTGTTTTTCAGCCAGAAATAAACGCGTTTTTTCAGACAGCTGTATCCCTATGTAACTGCAAGGCTCAGAAGAGCCCACACACTCAGGTCTTAACCCCAGTGTGCTGAAAGTGTCAAAACATGTTTTTTCAGCAGAAATAAACATGTTTCTGCAAGTTTGGTCAACCCCCATGTAAGTTATGGGGCAGTAACAGCACACTTTTCAAAACGTGTTTTTCAGCCCCAAATAAACACGTTTTTTCAG